>NW_027188328.1:0-26274 GCF_041381155.1 Argopecten irradians
GATCAGATGACCCTATCCTTGGACGGAACATCTATGATGTTCTATCGGACGACAGCGAGTTTGGTGACAACACATTTATCGCCACCAAACAACCTACTTCAAGTAGTCCTGTCGGTCCGACAAACTATCCTCAGGGACCAACATAGAGACAAACACTATCATACAATGGAACATACGCGGATTTAAAGCGAACATAGAAGAATTAAAACATCTTATACAAACAAAAAACCCATCCATATTCTGCCTTCAAGAAATAATGCTGAAAGACACCATCAATCTCCGACAATTTACACTATACACCAAAACTCCAACAACAGGTGGCCGCCCATCAGGTGGTGTGGCGGTGGCGGTGCATAAAAACGTTCCTCACAGACACATTCAGCTAAATACCACCTTACAAGCTGTTGCTATAAAGCGCAACTCTTCACCGAAAAATAACAGTCTGTTCTATATATTTACCTCCAAATACTCCATTTAGTTGTGATGAACTGAGTAACATCGTATCACAACTACCAGTGCCATATATTATCATGGGTGACTTTAACGGTCATAATAGCCTCTGGGGCTCCCCAGGCACTGACGATAGAGGTAGACGTATCGAAGATTTTATTAATAAAAACAGCTTATGTCTTTATAACACCAATGCCCCAACATATTTACACCCTGCCTCTGGCTCGCTTACCCACATTGATTTATCGTTGTGCCATCCATCAATTCTTCTGGATTATGATTGGATGGTCAACGGTGATCTCTGTGGGAGCGATCACTTTCCAATTATACTTAAAAACATAGGGTCACCAAAACTTGAGGAGCCTATTCCTCGTTGGAATCTACATAAGGCGGACTGGGTTCAATTTAAAAATTTGTGCGCAGAGGAGCTCATTGAGGATAAAATTTTTGAACCTCGATGACCCCATTAAAATTTTCACAGAAGCGCTCTACTTCTATCGCTACAAAAACCATACCAAAATCCGTGCCAAAACCTACAAAGTTTCGTCTCTCAAATGATTCATTTATCAATAGATCTGGTAGAAATTCCGCTCTGAGGCGGTACTTGGCTTCGCCAACCGTCTCAAACTATAATAATTTTAAAATTTGGAGAGCAAAAGCTCGAAGGTCTATCAAATCCGACAAGAAAAGTACTTGGAAAGAGTACGTCTCAAAAATTAATTCCAATACATCTTCGAAGAAAGTTTGGGAAATGATTGGAAAAATCAGTGGGAAAAGAAAAGCAACACCATCCTCCCACCTCATTAACAACAATAAAATATTTTCTTCAAAATCCGAAATAGCTGACGCCTTTGCCAAAAATTTTGCTAAAAATTCATCCATCAAAAATCATTCCAAAAAATTTCAAAAATTTAAAAAGGAAAAAGAAAAGAGACGTCTTAATTTTAAATCCTCCAATAGTGAAAGTTACAATAGGCCTTTCGAGATACCAGAATTGCTCGAGTCCCTTGAGAAATCAAAGGACTCGGCAGCTGGACCAGACGAAATTCCATATATGTTTTTAAAACAATTACCAGACTCTTCACTAAAATGTCTTTTAACTATATTTAATCAAGTTCACTCTTCTGGCAAAATTCCTGAGTCTTGGAAGGAATCTACTATTATACCCCTTCCGAAGCCCGGGAAAGATGCTACTGATGCCAATAACTATCGTCCTATTTCATTGACGAGTTGTATTTGTAAAACTCTAGAACGTATGATAAATACCAGATTAGTTTGGTTCCTGGAATCAAACAATATTTTAAGTCCTTTGCAAAGCGGCTTTAGAAACCGCAGGGGAACGGTAGACCACTTAGTTAGACTAGAAACATTTATACGAGAAGCATTTGCCAAGAAAGAACATCTTGTGGCCGTATTCTTTGACCTTGAAAAGGCATACGACACAACTTGGCAATATGGAATCATGAACGATCTCCATGACATCGGTATACGTGGTAATTTGCCAAAGTTTATATCAAATTTTATATCTGACAGGCATTTCAAAGTTCGAACGGGTTCAACTTATTCAGAAACAGAAACACAGGAGATGGGCGTCCCTCAGGGTGGTATCTTGTCCGTCACACTTTTTGGACTAAAAATTAACAGCATAACCAAATGTCTTGGCCAATCTACGGAAGGGTCTCTATTTGTGGATGATTTCTTGATCTGTTACAGATCAAAAAACATGCACACTATAGAACGACAACTACAACAATGTTTAGGCAAATTACAAAATTGGGCTGACGAAAATGGCTTTAGATTTTCAAGATCAAAAACTGTCTGTATGCACTTCTGTCAAAAACGAAAACCACACAATGATCCTGACCTCACACTCAATGGAATTAAAATTCCAGTAGTTGAACAAACTAAATTTCTTGGACTAATATTTGATTCGAAACTGTCCTTTGTTCCACATATCAAACATCTGAAGGATAAGTGCTCGAAGGCGCTGAACATTCTACGAGTTCTTTCCCATTCTGATTGGGGTGCAGACCGTGAAATGCTTCTACGTATCTATCGGGCACTTATTAGATCAAAACTTGACTACGGCTCTATTGTCTATGGATCGGCTCGCAGCTCCTATCTACAGATGCTTGACCCTATACAGAATCAGGGACTGCGTCTGGCACTTGGAGCTTTTCGAACAACACCTGTGAAGAGTATCCATGTGGAAGCTAATGAGCCATCTCTAGACGATCGACGGAAGAAATTATCCTTACAGTATGCTGCTCAACTGAAATCCAACCCCAAAAATCCTGCATTTAACCTTGTATTCAATCCACAACACCAAGAAATATTTACACAAAATCAAAAGCTCATACCAACATTTGGCATCAGAATTTCAAAATTTTTGCTGGAACTTAATATCACTTTCGACACCATTGACGAGTACACCGTATCGGATGTACCACCATGGCTCATTCAAACACCTGATATCAATTTATCTTTGCATGAGAGGGCAAAATCCAGTGCATTACCCGAAGAACACAAATCCTCCTTTCGGGAGTGCATTAGGGCTTTCCCTGACCATGTTCAGATCTACACTGACGGATCAAAAGATGGTGATAATGTTGCGGCAGCATTCTGTACGTCTAATCACTGCTCCTTTATCCGACTTCCAGATGTTGCCTCCATTTTCTCTGCGGAAGCATGTGCTATCGGTCTGGCGCTTGACCACATCGAAGAACACCGCATTGAAAAGGCAATCATCTGTTCAGACTCTCTTTCGGTTCTTCAGGCTTTGAAATCAAGAAGCCCTAGAAATACTCTAATCCAAAATCTTTTAATCCGAACATTTCGATTATCTTCTAAAACTCAAATTACTTATCTCTGGATTCCCAGTCATGTGGGTATAAAGGGGAATGAACAGGCTGATAAAGCAGCTAAGACTGCTCTTCGCCTAGCACAAACAGATTTGAAACTACCATACACCGACATCAAACCTTCAATTCAGTCAGCCATCAAACACTATTGGCAACAAAGGTGGTCTACCGAAACAAACAATAAACTGTTTAAAATTCAACCTACACTTAATCCTAAACTGTCCAGTCGGAGAGACCGCAGAGAGGAAGTTGTTCTCTCTCGGCTCCGAACTGGACACACATATTTTACACATTCCTATCTATTGAGAGGGGAGGATCCTCCTACATGCCATGCATGTGATTCTCCTCTCACAGTGGAGCATATTTTATTGCATTGTATTGATTTTAAACACATACGAGATAAATACTACGATGTCTCCGACATGTACACTTTGTTTCATGCCGTGAGACATAATCGTATTTTCAATTATCTCAAAGAGATCGGTATTTTAAGCAAAATATGAACGTTTTCTCATCATACATCGTATCAACTCAACATTTCATCGTTTCATCAACATTGTGCATGAGTTTTCTCATGTGTTTTAGCCAAATTTATTTTATCCCATGCAAAACTCTTTTATCAAATAAACGTTTACAATCTGTGTTTTAGTCCTTACTTGCTTTTTCTTACCCTGAACTTTTATACTGATATTAATGCATGACTTGTAGTTTGGCCCTAAATGACCTTAGTTGTCGATGGGCCGTAAAACTCAATCAAACAATCATCAAACAAAAAAACCTGAATGACAGCTGATGCTGTGTATTAGCATCATTATGATTTATTACTTTTTGCCGATGACCATGTTATATTGGACTGTGATTTTTTTCACTCATTATTACATTCGCTTGCGACATGTCAACACCAAAGAAACGAAAGATCACTTCTGGAAGTACAGCCCTGACCAATTGGTTAGGAAAGTCACAACTCGTGATGGAAACTCCAACAGTCGATACTAACGATAGTCCTGTCAAAAAAACTCCTAGTAAAATCCGTAAATCGGGTGTTGAGGCTAATTATCACGGAAGATCAGCAAGGTACGTACACTTTATATTTCCATTACAATAATAAAAAGCAGTGGTCATTTGATTATAATGTTACGTCATGTCTATATCACCCACTAGACTCTGTATAGAGGGGCCGCGGTGGCCGCGTGGTTAAGATGTCCCGACATATTACCACAAGCCCTCCACCTCTGGGATGCGGGTTCGAATCCTATGTGGGGCAGTTGCCAGGTACTGACCGCTGGCCGGTGGTTTTTCTCCGGGTACTCCGGCTTTCCTCCACCAACAAACCTGGCACGTCCTTACATGACCCTGGCTGTTAATAGGACGTAAAACTAAACAAACCAAACCAAACTCTGTATAAGATTGATTTATTTTATAATGAATTTGTTCTTTAATTCTTTTTATATGTTTGTAATGATTGTTTTATTACATATTACATCAGAAATATAGAATGATAACTAAGAATTCTAATTTACTCCATACGTTCGTTTGCTTGTTCTAAATGAAATTATTACTGTTTGTATTTATATAATGGCAAATAGTAATCAAGTGATGTTTCCATTCTTATATTGCACATACACTCCATATTTAATGTTCTTTTCTTGATTTTATCATTTTAGGTATGTTGTGCAGTCTCTGCAAGAAGTTCAGGACACGGTCCAAGAATGGAGGAGACGCATGGATAAATTCTCCTTGCACATATATAGTAAAAGAGAGCTTAAAGCGACATGCACGGTCTAGCAACCATATTGATGCTGTAGACTTAGAGGCCAACTCAAGACTCGCAGAACGAGGACAAGGTATCGAGGCTGCTGTGGTTAAGCATGTTTCTATGGAGAGGACAGCTTTAGTTGGAGCCTTTAAATGTTTGTTTTGGTTGGCAAAAGAAGAAATTGCACACACCACACATTACGGTTCCCTGTTGGATTTAGCAAAGAGTATGGGATGTGACTATCTTAATATGTTGATGAAAGGTGACAATGTAAACTACAGAAGTCACAGGATCAAAGGAGATGTTGGATTGCATAAGTGCCCAAATAAGAAAACCTATCTTGACCATGATCAGGGATAGTCTGTACTTTTCCATCTTAATTGATGAAACAACAGACATAGCTGTATTAAAGCAGATGACTGTTATGGCCAGATTCATGACTCCAGAAATGAAGGTAAATCTTAAAAAAATGGTCATATGATATATGAGGAAATGCTCTTATATAATTAGTTCATCTATTGAATATAAATATAATTTTACATTTTCCCTCTAGTTTATCTATTGAATAAAATAATGTTTCCGTTTCTCTCTAGTAATTATTCCTCTTTATGATTTATATTATTTGATTTTTAGGTGAGAACAGCATTTCTTGGATTGGTTGACCTTCCTGACGGCAAAGCAGACACAATCATGGCTGCATTGGAGACATTTTTTAGGGAGAATGAATTACCACTAAACAAATTAATTGGCATGGGATCAGATGGTGCCTCTGTCATGGTCGGCCGGAAAACTGGGGTAAGTTTGTAAAATTAAGTAATAATCTTTGATTTAATGTTCATATTTATTTGTTTGTGATATATATACAATGCACAGTTAATGTTATCATGTTATGTACTCTGAAATTTGACAACTCATTGTTCAATTTATTGTCTGTAGGTTGCCACTCAGCTAAAGACTGTCAACCCCGAGCTGATCAACATTCACTGTGTGGCTCATCGATTAGCTCTTGCTTCCGCTCAGGCCACAGACAACATTCCATATTTGAGGAAGTTTAAAGACATCATGCAGCAGCTTTTCCGATTTTATCAAAACTCTGCTGTGAGGATGAGTGGATTAAAGGAGATTGAGGTAAACTATATAATCATTAATGATAATTGATTAGTGGTGGGACATCGGTTGGGGATTCAAACCGATCCGATGATCGGATCGGTTGATGTTGCCGATGTCGTTTACCGATTATTTAATCGGTTACAAGAATATCTTCCACAACAAACTGCAGTGTTATTTGATTGCCCTCAAACTATTAAAAGTTGCTTAATTTGCTCTGTGTCCGTGTTTCTCACTTTTTTGCTATCATTTTTTCATATATAGCTTACATCAATCATTATTGATATTGTGTTACTCTGTTACTGTGTATAAACTGTATATCAATATTACTTCACTTTTGTTAATTTAAGTACCACCAGTACTTAAGAACACTTGCATGAACTAGCACACTATATTTGATATAATCCTATAGTACAGTAGTGTTGTGGTAGACTGGTAGTGTAGTACACCAATATCTTGCACATTGCTGTGGTCTCTATCACTGTCTCTGCGTAACTTGCACTAACTTTTAATTTCTATATATGCACCTTTTGGTTCTTAATTACCCTCTGCTTGATGCTAGTGGCTTTGTAACATAAAGCATGGTGAGTGGTGTAGTGCATTATTCATATGAACCATTAACCAGGCTCTGCAAGCACCATGTTAACCTGGGGGTTCCACTAGTATAGATATATTGAAATGTAATTCAAGTTTGGAAGAAAAAACAATGTTCAAATCACCTGAACTTAAGTAAATTTATTTAACAATAACTGATAATCATTAATAACACAGTAATTGATCATACTCTGTATCTCAGAGACAAAAAAATATGATGTAAAAAAAACAGTGCAACAAAAATTAAGTATTTAACAACAGGTAAGTGATACAAATTCAATAATACTTGATCTGTTGATCATGACTAGAAGTGATTTCCTTATTACTAGGAAATTGGTAATAACTAATTAGCTTTCTTAAGCTAAAGCTACTGATTCTTCTAGTAGTCTGTCCTCCCTTTGCTCAGTAACTTTTCAGGTAAATATCTACTAATAGTAACTTAGTAAATAATACTATATATACTACTTACTAAATAATACTAATTATATAGTAATGTGCCTTATATATATTTCCAATGGAAATGGTAAAATTCAAATTTATTTCAGCCTTATATGGAGACTGAAATTAAATGAACTTTGACTAGAAATGAAGAGTAAAAATTAAACAAACAAGTTGAACAAGTGTAAACTTTTCACTACAAGCTACTTCTGTCTAGAAAAGGAATTCTGAATCACTTATTGCATTAAAACATTTTTAATCTTACATAAACATATCATACTCAAACTTGATAAAAGAAAAAGCTTCACAACCATTGGTTGACTAATGACTAGAGTTAGTCTAATGCAGAGCATAATGCCATGAAAACTTGAATATTTCTAAAAGAACCTTATGTTCTTGTTTAGGAAAATGTACATGTCCACATTATCATGGCTCATTCTGCTGCGTTTCTTGGACACAAGTTCTCCAGCAAGTGAGAAAACGCGTTCTGAAGGCACACTGCTTGCCTGTACAGAGAGTATCGCTTTGGCTAGCTTTGAAATCCTTGGAAAGAACATTTCATTCTTTTGCCACCATTGTAGAGTGGTTAGGTTGCTGTCAGAATCATTAACTTGACAGTTCAAATAACTTTCAATTTCTGCTTGCATTTGGTCTTTAGATTCAGTTTTGCTTACCCCTGTGCAAACAACATCTTCCAGCCAATCTTCATAGTCTAAAGATTTAATCTTTTTTTTAGGTGGCTGATCAGTATCAGTAGACTGAGATTCAGTGACGTCAATCAGGTTATGAACCAAGTTTTCCTCTGACGGTTGATCGAGTTGAGGCTCCAGTTCGAGTCTAGGAAGATCAGGCAAAGGTTGTGGTTGTAGTTGTACTGAGTTATTTGGAAGCACCGCTGGGACATTTGTTTCATCAGTTTTTTCTTGTTTAATGCTAATTGTAATGCACTTTAAGTTTGATTTCAGTAACTCTTCTGCTTCTGCCTTTTTTGAAGGACAAAAATCAAAATCTTTTGTGTATGGACTCAAGATGCATCCTAAGAGAGCGATGCTTTGGTCTTCTACCTCAGTTCTGGCATTGAGCTGGTCAGACATTCTTTTCTTCATGGCCTTTATAACTGGTGGGTCATCATTGGCTTCTTCAAGAGACCGCTTTAACTTTGTGATGGCAGGAAGTACTTTGTTGATAGTTGGGGTTTTCTCTGAACACACAATAGTAGTTACTTTTTGAAAAGGTCTTAACAAAGTAACTATCCTTTCTGCTAGGAGAGACTCCTCAAATGTGAACAAACAGTTCTGAACTGTGGTCTTAATATGCTTTGATGCTGACTCATCTGTTGCCACAGCCATGAGGGCAGGCATCTGCTCCAACAGCCTTTCCAACATGTCTAGGGTGGAATTCCACCGAGTAACCACATCAGTGATTAACTTGTGCCCTATTCCTTTCATTTGCAAAATTTTCTGCTTCTCCATAAGCTTGTCATTTGCACTGGTAGATGTATGGAAAAATGTTACTAGTTTGCGTCCTTTGCCTACTAATCTTCCAACTTCATTTACTTGCAATGCATTTTTTACAATGAGATTTAGTCTATGCCCATAACATCCAAAGCGTTGCCACTTGAGTATCCTAAATGCTTTCTGTTCGTTGGCAGCGTTATCGGTAGTTGCGATGCACACAGGCAAGGCCCACTTTGTCTTAACTTCTGTAAGAGAAGCGGCAATATTTTCAGCAGTGTGCGAACCTTCAACTTTAATTGTTCCCAGAACAGCAGACTGAAGTTCCCAATTATTGTCAATGAAGTGTACGGTTGTTGTGTTAAAACTTTCTGTGGCTAAACTAGTCCAACTGTCGTGAGTTATTGCTACCCCTTCGCAGTTCCTTATTTCCATTGACAGCTTTTGTTCAATTTCATCTTTCTTTTGCATTAGCCAACCCATTAGAGTTCTTCTACTAGGAAGCAAATATCTGAAAATGAAAATAATATTATTTAATGAAAATGAGCAACAATCTGTCAATTTGAATAACAAAATGGACAGAACTTTGAGGCTTTGAGCCCATAATTATTAACTTGAACATGCAATTAAGTGAATGAACTGACCAATGAGTTTTACTTAGAAACTATTCGAAGTTTTTTTAATGTATTATGGTCAGCCCTGGCCGCTCAACAGACTGCTAGGCTGATTTGTGAGTGTTACATTACAGTGATTAATGAATACAGAATTTAAAACACAAATTGAAATTGAAACACATGTACCTTGGTTCTAATGCATGAACAAAGTTTTTGAAGAAAACGTTGTCCACAAGGCTGAAGGGAAGTACTTTGCCTGCCATCATCTTCATTAGAGACTGATCTACTTCCTTTTTCCTTTCAGCTCCAAGCTTGTTGTTAGATTTCATTCCTACCATCTGATGCAAAGTTGTCTGGAATGTCTGCTTGGTTGAACCTGAAGCATCTCTATTGCCTAATTTTGTTAATTTATCTTTTTGTTTGCAGACTCGAGTGTCATGTAGTTTGTGTTCGTTGTCAATATGACTCTGGAAATTTGTTGTGTTTCCTGTAATAAAGAACAAATTTTTTACCGTTGTTTCTACTAATGAGATTTTATTAAAAATGTTTACAAAAATGCTAATAATCCACATATTTTTTTCTATCACCATGGAACAACAGTGAATATTATGACATGTTAATAATGTATAAGTAGTACTTTTATTACATTATGTAGTATCATTACTGTATTTGATTCATTAGTTTTATGTTGTACAACAGACTAAAGTACAGACGTAATATAAACGCAGGCTAAAAACCCCGTACACGACTACACGTACAACTAGATTATGCCAGTAAATATGTAGGTTCCGTGTGAATAATGAATTCATGAGAGTTAAGTAGTTTCGATAAGTTGAAAGTCTACTATCAACATTGAACCATATCTAAACCTACCTGTGTTCTTGTACACCTTCCTACAGAGCCGACATATTGCTTGGTTCATGTTGAGATTGCTTTTTGTCGGCGGCAAATTATCAGACATTTTAAGAAATCCGAAGTATTTCCATACTTCGCTTTTGGCTTTACTTCCGGGATGAGGGTATATTGTCTTGTTTTCCAACACTGA
The DNA here is from genome assembly GCF_041381155.1 of Argopecten irradians. Taxonomy (NCBI): domain Eukaryota; kingdom Metazoa; phylum Mollusca; class Bivalvia; order Pectinida; family Pectinidae; genus Argopecten; species Argopecten irradians. The sequence continues at coordinate 10,320 of NW_027188328.1, forward strand.
CAGCAGTTCATTGTCAGCTTTAAGTGGTTTTGTATCATCCTTAGCGCAGTCACCATCCACATGCGCCGCCATATGCAATGGTTTTAAATGCTTAGAGTAGTCCCCCTTCGGTCGCGTTCGAATAGTTATTCATGGGTGCGTTCGGTTGAACTTTATCCGATTAATCGGTTACGGGAAACAAGAACCGATCATCGACATCGGAAGGCTCTAACAAGTCGTCAATCGATTATATCCGATGATCGACCCACCACTATAATTGATTAATTAAATTTTATTCAAATAGAAAAATTGGTATATTTCTCTAATGTGAAATATGTTTAATAACAATAAAAATTTTGTTGACTGTCCACTAAACACTTATCTATTTCACAACAGGCTGTATTTGGTGGTGTCTCACTTAAACTAAAAGAAATATCAGACACAAGATGGTTGTCACATGAGATGGCAGTTACTGCTGTCCGCAGATGTCTCCCTTCACTCATTACAAGTCTGGAGCGTGAGGCTGCAGATAGAAACGATGCCACAGCAGCTGGATTGGCAACATTCTGCAAGGACCCTCGTTTCCTGTGCACCATCTCCATGCTGTGAGTGATGTACTGCCACATTTATGCCGCCTATCCAAGGTTTTCCAGAAAGCCCAGGTTGATTTTACTCTGGTGGACCCAATGGTATCTTCAACCCAAATGACACTTCTGCGGATGATGGAAAACCCTGGAGAGTTCTTTAGAGCGACCTTCCTAACCAGATTGAATCACTAAAGGAGTTTGGTATAAGAGGAGGAGAGAATGACATCACAGCATTTAAAGAAGGGGTAAGTTCCTAGAAGATTGCAATGATTCATAGGAAAGAAATGAAAATACTGATGCCTGAATCAAAATTTGACAAAGAGTAATTATATCAAGAATGAAGTCAGTTAATGTGCTTTTGATACATTTATTGTCTGCAAAACAACATTGTGATATGAAATAGAATTGTAAATATTTGTTAAAAATTAATGTCACTTTTCCAGGTCTTCCAGAAATACCTAGACAATGTAGTTAACAATCTACATGAGAGATTTCCTGACAATAATATTCTGGAGGCATTGACCATCTTCGACCCAGAGTTGATGGACAAGGGAGATCCCACTTTTTATGAGGCTGTTCATTTCCAAAAGCTTCAGGTAGTTATATCCATATTTGTTTGATCATGTAATTGTCAGAAATTTACCAACAAACACATTTTTATTCAAGCTTGGCACAGTACTTTTCATATGAAATGGTAAACACTAAATAAACATAGTTTGTTTAATCCTCTGTTATATCTCAAAGGATTTATATACTAATTTATAAGTCAATAGCTTTGAATTAATGATTAAAGATTTTGTTTACTTTCCTGGTATATCAATTTATTGACAGCCATCTGACTTTTGACATTTGTATTTCAGGTATTAGCAGGGCATTTCAAGTCCATCACATGTTACGAAACTGTCAAGGAAGAGTTCCTGTCATTTCGTTTTCTCCTGGCCAAGGAAATGATGCTGGATCTGACATTCCAGGAATCCTTACTAAAGGTTGCCACCATGGAGGATTTGTATCCTTCCCTGGCAAGATATGCTCAGATTGCCTTGGTTCTGCCTATGTCCACTGCTGACTGTGAGAGGTCATTTAGTACAATGAACAGAGTGAAAACAAATCTAAGGAACCGACTCAGCCAGAACATTCTGAACTCTCTGATGACAATCTCCATAGAAGGACAAAGTTTAGGAGAGTTTGACTTTGATTCATGTGTGAAGTACTTTGGACAGATAAAGAGAAGAAAAATCTCATCATGATATATTAATTCTGGCAAAAGTACTATAGAAATCTATGATAATGATCAGTGAATATGAGGTAAAAAGTTTTTAATGAGTTCATTATTTTTTTGGTAACACTATTTATCATTATTTAGCTGTGATACAAAACAGTAAATTTGTGTAGAGTTGCGCCGCACCGCGCCGCACGCCACAGTGTGGAGTTGAAAAATTACCATAGCGCAGTGAAAAAATCCTGGGGAGAACACTGTTGTTTAATAATAAGTAAAATAAGATTGTCTATAATTAAGTCAGCATCACAGAAGCTAAATGTTCCCAAATTAAATTCCTGTTTTACCCAATTAACTTCAAAATTTATGGCTGTGAGCGCATGTTTAAATTCTCTCATTAAATTATGAACTTTATCACATTCCCAAAACAGATGTTCAATTGTTTCCAGGTGAGTTTTACAAAAAGTGCAGGACGGGTCTTGTTTTATTTCCATTTTATGTAAAAGAGTGTTTGCTGTTAAAATTCGATGATTTATTCTATATTGTAGCCATCTTATTTTTGTGCTATCATATACCATATTGGATTTTTGCATATGTGATCATCATATATCTTAGATGAATCTATTGGTGTTTTTCCATGCTTCGAGGAAATCTTTCCAAAATAAATTAGTACATCCATCTAATGTTTTCTGAAGTTTACATGTTCCACAATTAGCTAGTGAATACTTATCAATATATTTGTCCAAAATGCACATCCAACTAACCTCTTCCTTATATATATCTTCTTACCCATGTTGCTTTAAGGGCTGTTTTAAAAGATTTTAAATTAATCATTTTCAAGCCACCCTCTTTGTATGATTTAACAATGATGTCACGTTTAATTTTATCTGTTTTTCCACTCCATAAAAATTCATATAATATGCTGTTGATTTTCTTTATACAAGAATCATGTGGTGTTGAAAGTGCTATAAAGAGGTGATTAAATTGGGAAATAAGTAATGTTTTTATCACAGTTATCTTACCATTTTTTCTTACCAAAGATTTCTTCTGTTCCATGAGTTTATAAGAGTCTTTAGTTTAACAAGCTTTTTGTCGAAGTTTAGCTGAACAATTCTATGTAAGTCAACATCGTATTCAATGCCTTACAGATTAAATTTTGTTATACCCCATGAGAGATTATATTATGTGGTGTATTTATCATTACTGTATTTTTTACTGCCAATCCAAACTACCTGGGTCTTGGTGAAATTCATTTTGAGACCTGAAATTCTGGCATAAAGTTAAGTTGTTGTAAAGTAGAGGTCAAAGATTTTTCTGAACCATCATTTGTTTGTTTGTTTGATTTATTAACGTCCTATTAACAGCTATGGTCATGTAAGGACGGCCTCCCATGTATGCGGTGTGTTGCATGTATGTTGTACGGGGTGCGTGTTTTTGGGAGACTGCGGTATATTCATGTTGTGTCTTCTTGTATAGTGGAACTGTTGCCCTTTTTATAGTGCTATATCACTGAAGCATGCCGCCGAAGACACCAAGCAACACACCACACCCGGTCACATTATACTATCATCCGCAAACTGAGAAAGAAGAACTTCTTTGTCGTTAATAACAATACCTTTTATATCTAAATCATTTGTTAATACGATTGATAACATTTCCGCACAGAGAATAAAAATATACGATGAGACTGGGTCCCCTTGTCGGCAACCGCGTTCAATAGCGAAGAAACTGGATAAGTTTCCACCTATATTAACAGCAGAAATAATGATGTTTTGAAAAAGTTTGATCCAATTAATGATAGAGGGTCCAAAATTAAAAAAATGATAAGGTTTTTTTGATAAAATTTCAGGAAACAGAGTCAAATGCTTTTTCGAAATCAATTAATAATAAAAGTCCAGGTAAATTATTTTCTTCAGTGTATTGCATCAAATCATATATCAAACGCGTGTTTTCACCAATATATCTACCTTGGATAAATCTAGTTTGATTATTACTTATCAATTTAGTTATAACAGTCTTTATTCTCTCTGCTATTGTACCAGAAGCTAATATGTATTTGTTTGTTTGTTTGTTTGATTTATTTACGTCCTATTAACAGCTATGGTCATGTAAGGACGGCCTCCCATGCATGCGGTGTGTTGCGTGTATGTTGTGCGAGGTGCGTGTTTTGGGAGACTGCGGTATATTCGTGTTGTGTCTTCTTGTGTAGTGGAACTGTTGCCCTTTTTATAGTGCTATATCACTGACGCATGCTGCCAAAGACACCAACACACCCCAGACTGTAAAGGAAACTTACCAGTAGCCTGATCAATTGGTGTTGTCTGGAGATAGACAAGCTTGTCACGGACTTGGACACTGGTGCATTCAAGGCAGCTGAAAAGATTTATAAACTCGGTGATTCAAGTACAAAGCCTTTTTTTTTGTTTGTTTGTTAGAGTTTTACGGCCCATCGACAACTAAGGTCATTTAGGGCCAAACTACAGGGCAGGCATTAGTTTTTGTTTGTTTGATTAATTAACGTCCTATTAACAGCTATACTCATGTAAGGACGGCCTCCCATGTATGCGGTGTATTGCGTGTATGTTGTGTGAGGTGCGTGTTTTGGGAGACTGCGGTATGTTCGTGTTGTCTTCTTGTATCGGGGAACTTTTGCCCTCTTTATAGTGCTATATCACTGAAGCATGCCGCCGAAGACACTAAGCAACACACCCCACCCGGTCACATTATACTGACAACGGGCGAACCAGTCGTCCCACTCCCTGTATGCTGAGCGCAAAATAAGAAAATTTGCCCTTTTGGGGCCCCACCCCTCAGCCCCTAGGGGTCGGACCAAGCTCATTTATAAAAAATATGAGTGTCCTTCCTTAATAATGTTTCACGCCAAATATGTGGATGACATCCGCTTAGCGGTTAAGGAGGAGTGGCGTTTCAAAGGAAAAAGTCTACGCACGATGGATGGCGCACGGCGACAGACAAATCACGATGACCATAGGTCATCCTGACCCTTCGGGTCAGATGACCTAAAAACCAATTCTTTACCAATTCTACTCTGAGTAAGTCCGACTTGTACTGCAGAGTTCATTTTCACGGTGTCCCGCGCTTTCTTCCCTGGTTCCTTCATTTCTTCATATAGAGAATACACACCTGACACATGGGTGCATTTAGTACATCTTAGTCCTATTCTCCATCCCAAGCCCCGACACTCCTCTGTTGTAAAGTTACAATCTAAATTTCCATTGCATGAAGGCTTGTGACTGTAATGTTGGTGTACGACATCATTCTATTGGTCTCCAATTCCTCACTCTCACTTTAAAAGAAAAACAGAGAGGCAATTAATAGAATAGTAAACATTAAACATTATAATATTACATGAATGTCTAATAAGTCTCAATTTTATGTAAATCTTATGTTTTTCTTATGTTTAAGGTAGCTTATGACTTACCTCGAGGATGCACGTTAAAAAACAAACAAACAAAACAAAACCTCGAGGATACATGTTTCTCTATTGCTAAATAATTACCCTCCTTCAGCTTTAGCAAACGACTGAGAATTGCGCAAAACTCTTGCGTCGTGGGTACAGCCAGGCCATCATGTATAGGCACTTGTGATGAAAAGTTCATGATTAATAACTACCTACAACAAATAGGAAACATTAATTAAAACTTGGCTTTTTAGCTCGCCTATTCGAAGAATAGGGGGGAGCTAATGTTGTCACCCCGGCGTCAGCGTTGGCGTCCCATTTCACGTTAAAGTTTTTGAGCAAGTTTCTGTTTCGTCAATTGTTTTAAGCTTAAGTCATCATAAATGTTTATGATTTTATTTTCCTAATGCGATGGATGCTGAACGTGATAATACAACCAATTTGGGGCCCTTTAGGTTTTTTTTTGAGTCTTTTAATTTGTCATATTTCCATGTTGAAGTTTTTGAGCAAGTTTCTATTTTGTCTATTGTTTAAGCATAAAGTCATCATAAATGTTTATGATTTTATTTTCCCAATGTGTATGGATGCTGAACGTGATAATACAACCAATTTGGGGCCCTTTAGGTTTTTTTTGAGCCTGTTAATTTGTCATATTTCCATGTTTAAATAGTAAATACTTGAACATCAGCTTCTTCTGAATAGGCGAGCTTTGCTGTTCTCCAACAGCTCTTGTTGTATACTTGTGGAAACTGCAATAACTTCTTTTAAATCTCTACATAACCGTGTATGCCGTGTTTTTATAAAATTGAATACAGATTTTACATTTCAGAACTTAACATCAAAGTTATATACATTTTTTAAGGAGGGTCTTATAATAATGTTCACTGAAGTTGTCTTCTCAAAGTCGATACACGACCATAGCTGTTAATAGGACGTTAATAAATCGAACGAACGAACGAACGATTGGATAGCTAATAACCTTTTTTGCTTTGTACCTGCAATAGCATTGAAGGAAATCCCTTCCTGTTAAAATAGTCAGTATCGCCATTTATTGCAGGTGCCAAGCGTATGTGTGACTCATCAAGAAATCCAACAACTCCTGAAAACCCCGAAACTTTCTCAATTTCTGTAGATATTTGTCTTCGTCTTAATTGATCTGGCCATCGAATTTTCTGAATAAATAAAAAAACCTTCAGATTTTTTTTATATTGTATGATCCAAGTTGGAACTACTTTTCTTGAGAAATATACTGTACAATTGAATTACACAGTGTGTAGAACAAAACAAACCATTTCCATCATTAAAGTTAAACTGATTCAAAAGTTTACACAAATCAAATAAATCATTTGTTTTGTTTAAGTTATTTTCTCATGGTATTGACTCGGACTAACTTCAAGTTAAACAACTTACGCGTCTTTGTAATTCCCGGACAAATATGTCGCACACTTTCATCACTATCTCATGAACAGTTAGGATAGATATCCCAAATAACTGAAAAATCTCTCTTATTGACGCCTGGTTTGCGAGGTAACAAAGGAATACTAAAAGCTGGTGGTTAGCAGGAATTGGATCGAAACTCCCTGTATATTGTACCGCCAGGAAAGGTGACAGATATCCCTGGAGTGTCTCGTACACGTGCCTACTAATACAGAAATGTTCTTTGAAGTAATCCTTTCTATCTCCTGTCATTTCCCTAATTGATATGTCATTTAGTTTAAACTATTTTATTGCAAACAAATTTACAAAAGGATCGGACACAAGTTAGTACAACTTATAAAAGCCCTTTCCCAAAAATGGTCAGTTAATTGCCGGACCACAACTGATTTTTACCAGACATGTCCGTCGAACCAGCATATTTCGCATGGACTGAGAGAGTCAAATTTACTATAGTTATATAGGAAAAACACATTTATGAACATTATTTGCTTAGTTTTAATGGGAAACGAGTCAAACTGGGTTATAATTTTAACACAGTATTCATATTGGTCCTGGCTGACCCCAAGGGACCAGAGGGGCGGGGCCAAAATGGGTCAAATAGGCTAAAATTTCAAAAATCTCCTGAATTCACAGGTTTGATGGAACCAAATAATCTTCATAGATTAAAAAGGGATATTTATAAAATTACTGACCCTGAGTGACTTCTAGTTTGGTTTTGTTGTTTAACGTTGGCAAAGCAAATTGGAATTTTAAGCATAAGGTTCGGTAACATAATACACTAACTATCAAAATGAAAAAAATAAAAATTCCTATACGAAGGTTCACCTTTGTTTATTCTAATTCGTAAATACGTTTTACAGATTTGAACCAACTTTGCAATGCTCTTTCTGTATCTGCACTCCGGTGACCGTCAAGGCCTCTTGGGCCTCTTGATTATTTTAATGTTCCTGGTCTTCATTTCTGCTGTTGATGTTTCCCAGTGTTGATTTGGTCAAAACATTTTGCGAAGTGTCCCGTTTTCTCAAACTCAAAACATTTCGCATCTCATGCTGGACATTTCTGCCGTGCATTTTAAAACCGCCGACCGTTTACAACCTGTTCTCTTAGCTGGGAAATTTTGCTGTTTTGCGTAGTTCTGGTATTTCTTTGTTATTGGTCTGACATTGTTTTTGTTTCACTTTGTTCACAGTGTCTTCTGTGGTTTCCTGGCTGGAGTTCTCTGTCCCTCTTACTATCGTTAGTTGTCTCTTTACAGCTTGCTATTTCTGGCATAAACAACAGCCTTTTCCAGTGTTAATTCCGCGTTCAATTGCATCCTTTTTGAGACATTGTGGTCCTGATTCCCGACAACCATACGGTCTCGTATCATTTCGTTATGCAGTGCATCAAAGTTGCAATTGTCTGCGAGAACATGAAGGTCAGTGACAAAACTGTCTACTGTTTTTCTTTCGTCCTGTTTTCTGAGGTTAAACTTGGAGTGTTCAAATACGATATTTCTTTTGGGATGAAAGATTCGTTGAATTTCCCTAACACATTCTTCCATTTCTTTATATAGGCTTCTGTAAGGTTAAATGATGTGAAAATGTCACCTGCCTCACTTCCTATAGAGTATATCAGAGACAGTTTACTCTAGATCTACAAGTCATAGTGCAACACCTGGGTAGTTAATCTAGCAGGTGGTACATCGCTGGACCTAATTGGATAGATAACGAACCACACACTTACTATGTTTATGTGCCACTCATTGATAACACTACAGTCTGTACTTCTCACTTGTTTATGTTCATATAACTGATCGTAATAAATGTACTTGCATCGGTTCCAACTATCAGGTTTATGGTTTATAGCCACGCTCGCGGTAACTATCTTGTCAACTTACCATGCTCCATAGTCTTATAGCCCTTGAGGGGGTAAGAAGTCTCAAGGATGGTCTGGCTGGTCCGCTCGCGCGGACATCCAGCAATATAATGATCCTACAGATAATGGAGTGGTTAGAAAGAAAGCTAGGGAAGTGACGTAGTTAAGTATAGGAACTCGAGAAGCATGCAGTGCAGGTGTCAAAGCATGTCGAGTACATGTCAATGTCCGGTTCGTCCACATTCCACAGCATAGGTAACATTGGACGTAAATGAGTCCCACGTGTATACTACACAACACATGTTGTATGAGTAGACAGGTGATACATACATGTAGGTCAGGTATGCATGTATGTGCTATGTGAGTATGTATTCATAAGTCGCCGCGCATGAGGTTACACCTGTCATGTACAGGTGTTGATATGTGTATGTACATGTAGGTGTTTGAGTGATAGCCCCTGTGAAATATTCCAGAACAATTCTAGAACTCTTCTAGAATTGTTCTGGAACAGGTGTTCTAGAATCGTGCTTCACAGGTTCTGGAACAGTTCCAGAACAGTTCCAGAACCAATCCAGAAATGTTAAATGAGACAAAATATTTTTTTGAACAGTTCTAGAACCATTCTGGAACTGATACTTCGAACTATTCTAGAACAGTTGTAGAACAGATGTTCCAGACTAGTTCTAGAACTATTCCATAAGATATTTTTCCTAATGGTTCCATATCTGTTCTAGAACAGGTGTTCTAGAATGGTGATAAACACGTTCTGAAACAGTTCTGAAGAATTCTACCTAAGTTCAAGACCAGTTTCAGAACAGGTATACACATATATGCAGCCGTCCTGAAAAATCGTTGGAAATTTCATCAAGGATATAGTTTGACGTGCACCTGCAACCTTACCTTTATGGAAGTGACTGTTCAAAATAAGTTATACTCATGCTTACATATAGACAGCCTTGCAATATATCTGGCAATCAGCTGGCCTGGTAAAATCCTAATAGTTACTAATCAAATACAAAGAAAAACAAATAATACAATTTGTATTACGTATACAAATACAATATTTCTTCAAAGCACTGTAAAAGTCTGTCTACAGATTCATTTTAGCTCAATATAATATTAATTATTTAGTTTGACTTTTTGGCACTTCTGCGTTGCATTTTAAGAATATTATCGAATTTCTTATTGAATATGTTTATAGATAATTCTGGAAATTTGGTCAAGAAGACTCTTTCAAGCAATCTCAGTTTTTCAGTGCTGAAACATGGCTTTGGATTCTCTCCAGTGTTGGAGGTTTTCTTCCCAGTCCTTGTGCACGAGATCAATTCATCTTGCGTAAACACACTGGAAGCAAGTATCTTTAAGCTCAGTGTTTCACTATTGTTACCATTTAAATGGGCTACTTTGGCCATTAGTTGTTCAAAGTTCAACTTCTGATCATCTTGATCCGTATTAGGAGAAGTAGCGTCACTGTGAGTTTCCTGCATGGCCTCAACTTTGCGTTTCAATGACTTAATACTGGTTTTCAAATGTCTTACTTCACTCTCCAGATCCTGCACCTTCTGTTCAAGTTTCCGTTTACTGCAAAGAAGCAATACTGAGTTATAACACTTTATTTTCATGTTGCCCTCCATCCCCAAATTAACAGCCCTCAACAATCAATGATTTTCAATTGTGTTTTGATGGACAATTCACACATGTTTGAAATAAAGACGTGGAGTTCCTTGTTATTGTCTTTTTGTTATCATTTACTAATGCTATAATAGCCTACCCCAGTACATGTGGATCATTCATAATCATTGACACAGCTGCATTTATCTTAATTGAAAATCTAACACCACTAAATGAAAAGTCAGTTGAATAAAAACTTGTAATACAAGATACAAGTTCAGCGTAAAGTCCATTTACATACAGAAACTAATAAAATTTTAAATAAAACTATACAATTAATTGATAGTTTGAAACCATCATTAATTTCCAATCAAATGCACTGCCATAGGTGTAAGATAATTATTCTAATTAATGAACACAGCACTATATATGTATAATGAAATATATATAAGAATTGTCCTTGCGAAAGAAAAAAAAAGTATATATTATAAATTTTAAAAAATGACAGATTACTGCTAGTGCTTTCACCCAGTCACAGCTGGAGCTCCATAAGTGCTAGCAGTATATATTCTGTGTCATTTCTTAACATTTATATATAATACACAGAATTGTCCTTGCTGAAGAATATATATATATATTAAGTTGAAATGATACAGACTAACTGCTATATGCCTTCCCCATCAAAGGGACCTCTAGATATGGGGCAAATGTGCAAGCAGTAGTCTGTTGTCATTTTTAAATGTTTATATAAACAAACATTTCCCTTCCACATCTGCACTAAGATATGAAGCTGAACATGATGAAAATACATTAATACCAATACTGTCCTTGAGGTGGAATGATTAGAACTTGCGATTGTAGAATAATAAATCATGTATATTTTAAGTATTAAATAAAAGGCAGTTTCTCTCTCTTCTTTAAACAAAAATTTAAATTTACGAATTTTTCAAATTATAATCAATAACCTGAAGAACACTAGCGATAGCAAATCAAAGCCTTCACTTTTCTGCGTCACATTTGATCTTTCTTAAGAATAGTTATGGTACCTTGAGTGGGACATCCCAGATGATGCCCTGTTGTTGGAAGGACTGAATGTGACTGAAGACTCGCCGTCACTGGGTGGTATTGTGACTGTAGACTCAAGCTCCTTATTGGATGGACCTGTGACTGAAGACTCCCCGTTATTGGATGGACTTGTGACTGACGAACTCCTGTTATTAGATGGACTTGTGACTGACGACTCCCTGTTATTAGATGGACTTGTGACTGACGAACTCCTGTTATTAGATGGACTTGTGACTGACGAACTCCTGTTATTAGATGGACTTGTGACTGAAGACTCCCCGTTATTGGATGGACTTGTGACTGACGAACTCCTGTTATTAGATGGACTTGTGACTGAAGACTCCCCGTTATTGGATGGACTTGTGACTGACGATCTCCTGTTATTAGATGGACTTGTGACTGACGAACTCCTGTTATTAGATGGACTTGTGACTGACGATCTCCTGTTATTAGATGGACTTGTGACTGACGAACTCCTGTTATTAGATGGACTTGTGACTGACGAACTCCTGTTATTAGATGGACTTGTGACTGACGATCTCCTGTTATTAGATGGACTTGTGACTGACGAACTCCTGTTATTAGATGGACTTGTGACTGACGAACTCCTGTTATTAGATGGACTTGTGACTGACGAACTCCTGTTATTAGATGGACTTGTGACTGACGAACTCCTGTTATTAGATGGACTTGTGACTGACGAACTCCTGTTATTAGATGGACTTGTGACTGAAGACTCCCCGTTATTGGATGGACTTGTGACTGACGATCTCCTGTTATTGGATGGACTTGTAACTGAAGACTCCCCGTTATTGGATGGACTTGTGACTGAAGACTTTCTGTTATTGGATGGACTAAGTGTGACTGGAGACTCCTCTATGGGTACAACAGCACTAGATTGATGTCCATTGGTCGTTAAATTTGATCCAGAACTCAGATCTGAAAAAGTGAAAGCTTAATGCAAAATCTTTTGCAAACAGTAATGCCAATGTTTCTTTACTATACCTGGTCAGATTTTGCGAAATTTATGGTATTGTCACATCATGTCCAGACCTCACAAAACATTTTAGGATTGAAGCAAGGAAATTGTTTGCAATGGAATTGTTCTTTAAATTTACAATACTATATCTGACCCAATAAGACCCCAGGGCATATAGAAAGTAAGGAAAATTGGAGAGGCAGTTATTGGGATATGATTTCTGGAGGATACTCATTCAAATTTCGTGGCTGCCACAAAACCGGAAACAGTAGAACTGTTGTTCCTTCGTCAGTGTAAACAATTTGGCATAAACCTGTCAATTGCAGAGCATTAGACAGCTGAAACTAATGAAAGCACCTTAAATATGCAGAAATTTATTTATAAAACTTTCAATTTTTTCCATACATAGTTTGTTATTCAACTAAAATGTGTTATCAGCGAGTAGAAGACATTTTGTCTTAAATGTTTTGATACGTCAGAAATGAGGAGAAAAGGGGGGAGGGGCGCTTTAATATAGGGACATATGCATGGGCACTTCTTGGGGTGGATACGGTATGTGAGAAACAAGTCACTCAACTCTAGGGCCGAGTAACACAAATCGTTTATTATCCTCTTTATTTCATCAAGTACCATGACATGGTATATAAATTTAAATAATTAAAGTAGAAAATATCTGCAAGACATAAATTCCCTGCTGTCAGCAACTTGATACCCTGATTGAGATTCAGTAAAACATGAATTGAATCAGTTCTTTGAACTATACTTAAGAGCCTAAAATGAAAATATATTAACACCTTCATTAACACAAAATATATTAAACAAAACATATTCAACATTTAGATTTTATATTATGCATTAAACATTATATTCCAGTGTTCACCAACGATATGGGGAAAAATAATGAAAAAATAAAATAATAGAAAAAGTATTTCCGATCATTGTATACTATTTTATTTTATGGGCGCATTTATAGTTTTTCCCTTCTACCTATAGAATCCCTGAAGTAAGACATGTACAGTTTACACTTTGACATTACCTTTTCTTTTCATTTCCATCATAATTTCTTCAGGAAGCATTTTTGGCCGCAGGTAGGGCGTTAGAATTGTACCTGCTGCCCCTATTGCATGATCGTAAAAGGCGACTAAATTTAGGATCTTATCTGTTCTCTTCTTCCTAACTGACTTTGTCTTTCCTAATGCCTCCCTTGGCATCGCCTCACTTTTGGCCTTGAGTTGAGCGTTCGCCCCTGTGAGGAAGGCTCTGGGTTCTGTCCCCTGGCCGAGACACACCAAAGTCTATACAAGTGGTAGTTTCTGCTCCTGCTTAGCGCTCAGCATACATGGAGTGGGACGACTGGTTCGCCCGTTGTCAGTATAATGTGACCGGGTGAGGTGTGTTGCTTGGTGTCTTCGGCGGCATGCTTCAGTGATATAGCACTATAAAAAGGGCAATAGTTCCACTATACAAGAAGACACAACACGAATATACCGCAGTCACCCAAAACACGCACCTCGCACAACATACACGCAACACTACGCATACATGGGAGGCCGTCCTTACATGACCATAGCTGTTAATAGGACGTTAATAAATCAAACAAACAAAAGCATATCCCCAGGATGATTTGCAAGAATTTCCTCCAGATGTTTTCCTTCTTCTATCAAAGCTTCTCTGTTAACTGCAAAACATCATAGCTTTATTATTAACAATCATGCATGACATTTCTTTTTTTACAAACAAAAATGCGTCTCACATCAATATCAAATAAATTAATAGACAAATATATAATGTGCTGAAAGCGAGTGTTAATGTTAACCTACCCGAATCTACTTAAAGTTATATGTGCCGTAATTTTCATACTCATGAATCAAGAAGAGCTTAATATGTTATTCACACCCAAATGTTACTAACATTTTGAGAATTACAATACTTATAATGCATAGGTTTTAATTTTACACATATAAATAAGAGCTCAAAATGAATTTTGGCAGGTACTGCCAAAAATCATGATATTTTCGTCGATAGTGCAGTGAAATGAGTGCATACGGTCTGATTATGAAGCCAAGTTGTTGTCTACAATTTTATTTCACATTTTTACAGTGTTGTTAGTAATTGTTCAGTGACTTCTTCCGATATGTTGCCATATAAGTATACATAACGCATAAATACCTGAACTTTTTAAGTGTATAATTTCTGTGTTGTAACTAACGTTTATGATGCAGCATGCATGTTTGTCTGTGCTTTTGAATGATTTTCAAAGCTTAATTCATCAAAACCTATTGTTTTCAATCGATTACTGAAGAAAAAATAGCATGTCAAAATTTTCGCGCAGTTACGGCACATATAGCTTTAAATATGCTTATTACACCAATCTAGTAATGCCCCCATATTAACCAAATTACAACTTCAGACCAAATTCGAACCCATTTTTTTTTAGTAAAACTTAAGAAAATGTCTATGAGCCCCAGCTTCCCTAAACCACTAGAATGTGAAAGGTATTCCCTTACTGTAATAACTTTGAAGTTTGATGAAAATCCATCATTCCATGAATGTGTTTAACACTGATTCAGGACACAACAGGACAGACAACATGGGAAACACTTATAATGACACCCCTCCCAACACACACACTTTAATTCATGTTGATGGCATAAAAACGAAGATATAGGCTATATTATTCACGAGTTATAAGCTTGCAAATCTGCCGTTGTCTTCCGTTAAAATCTCAGAGATGCCTGCCTATAGGATATCTAAATTGACTAGAAAATAATTAGAATATAACTTTTTAGGAATTTATATATATTCGTCCAAATACATAAAAAAGTTATGATAAGAGGTGAAAAAAGTTCTTTTATTTTTTTCCGAATTTTATGTAAAATATGTCATCAAGCACAAGATTTGGTTAAGAAATATTTAGATTTAGGTAAATTGTCCTGAATCTTAAACACATAGTTACCCAAACTTTTTTCTTTAACTAAATATTTCCCTAACAAATTTTCTTCGGAGAATAATCTGAGCAATAGAAATTAACGAAAACATTACCATCATGATCAGGAGCAACGAGGAATACTTTACTTGCAAACATGTCATATTTAAAAAAAAAAAAATTGTCCAGAGATGATGCAAAGAAAAAAACATTTGAAAAGATGTAAAAATGCATGAATTATATAGCAGAACATGACATATTATACTCAATTTTATCTTTGATTCAGGACTCAGCGGCCGGGGTTCGAGATTTTGCGCCAAAAAAAAAGATTAAGATTTTCTTTACCAAATGAGAATGTTAAAATCGAATTCGTCATTCGCCATGATTCGGGGACTCATCTCACTTTCAAAAATCTTATAACATAATATTGGAACTCATCAGAACATAATATCGGAACTCATCAGAATTTCAGAAATACTGGTATCGACTAATCGTATAAAATTACTATAAAAATCTCCGATCCCTCCATGTTACATATGCATGATATGGAGACGACGTGTATTCATTTTTAGTACGAACTACGAACATCGATATAAATCTTTTTTTTCTATAAATAATTTCTTACGTGGCTTTCTGGCAGACCACCGATCTTTTTTAAGTGGACTGAACATTATTGGGAAATTTGTTTTGAATCGTGTAGGAAATGGAGCATAGTTTATAATTATGACCACTTACCGTCGATTTCAACCAGCAAAGCTGGATATGCAATGCCGCAAAATTTGGCCTTTACTATATCCCCTTTTCGGTAAAACTCGCCGTATTTCTTCTTGGGCTCCAAAACAGTGCCAAGGGATTGCACCGAGTAACTTTTTTCTAA
>NW_027188329.1:0-26262 GCF_041381155.1 Argopecten irradians
CGTATGAAATTACTAAAGCACGGTCATGCGTATGAGTGTTGTAATAGATTGGCGAAAATATGTGGAAAATAACTTCTCCGTATTCGGATTTCAACACTAATTTTGTAGACGGAAGCACCTCTGTCTATAAGCAGCGGCCAATCTGTTGATTTCTTATTTGCTAACAAAATTCTAATGTTTTTTTATAACATTTTTATATAGTAGGTGTTTATTTCTCCAATTCGGAGCATTATAATGCATGTAGTATAGATGGAAGTACACCTCCATTAATCATGATATCTATCTCATGTATTCCTAAGGATACTAGATCATGTTTTAGTGTAGAATTTTTTATAGCCTTTGTAAATTTCGAAGTATCCAGTACCTGTAAAACTTTGATGATTTGTGATTATAATAAATTCATCATATGTTTATTTTTATTAGAACAATGACTTATGTTCTTTTATGATACGGACGTAGTTACATAGGCTGGAACCGAATCCCCTTATATATTACCAAGCGTTAACTTAGCGATTTTTGAAATTACGCAACCCGACCGAAAAGTTACAAAATGGACTTTGGAACTCTCCAAATGCATTTAGAAACAAAACAGAGACTTGTTCTGAAAAATTTGCTGTTTATAAGATTTAAGCGCACCAGGACTTGTAAATATGTACTTTTCAATGGCCAATAAAAAAACGCCATCAATACCTGGGAGTTCTGCAACAACATATCCCAGGTATCTTATTGAATCTTTGTTTCATCTGTCGCAGATTTGATGCGCATGCAGTCCAATAACTTGTTTTAAATCTCCTATTAGTCTCCCCCTTCTGTATCACCGGCGGCGTGGTGCTAAATTTAAATTGACTCTGGGGACATAAAAAGCTTACTCATGACAATTTGGTTTTTCAAAATCAATGCATGAATTATGTAAAGTAGCTTCACTAAGCTTCGCGAAGCTCCTATTTCAAAAATATGTACCGTTTTCAAGTAAAACAAATCAGGTGCTTTATTTACAGGCATTTTTGTTTTGTTAAGCCATTAAATTTGGAATCAAGCACAAGTACGAAGATTTTCACAATTGAACTCAAAAGTGATGCAAATTTAGTAGCCTCACTGAATAATTAAATATTATTTCCCGGTAAAATGGGTCTATTACACGAATAGATCATCTTGCATCCATTATTAACAGAAATATGGCACTCTAGTTTGATGGAATGGTGTACGTAAGCTGGAAATCACCATGGTACAATGATCGTACTTTAATTTTTCAGCACTAGATCATGTACGAATGCTGAAAACGGGATGCAGAAATGGATTGTGTTGAAGCATCATAATTTTGACCTTTCGTTGGATGAAGCTATATTCAAAGACAGATCATCTGACATATTTCGCACCTGAAGTGTTTATCTTTGGTAGATAGATTATGATTAAAAGGCTTCAATATGTTTATGTGTAAGAAGGAAACAGCTTTGGGATTCTTAACACTGTTTGGAAGCAATTTGTCAAGAAGGTATCTATAATTTAGTCACGGCAAATAAACGACATTTATTTGATACTTGTACAGAAGCCATGTACAACTTTGACGTAATTTGTTTTGAAGTCCTCCAATCGGTTTACTTGCTTTTAGATATCCCCAAAATTGTCATTGTTGATAGAAAATGAGTTTGGAACGAGGCAAATTTTGAGACATAGTCCCTTGAAGATGAATTGCTATTCTGCTTTATTTTACTGTTGTCGCATGTATTTACATAAAGAACGAAATAAAAGAATGTTTTGGCTTATTAGAGTTATTGGCCCTTTGGGAAAGGGCGTTTTGAAATTGGATGGTTTACATCCCCATTCAAGGTCACAGTCGGCCATACATTTTAATTCCATGTGAGAGCGCGGCCTCCTTAGAAATTCTAAATTTTCAATGCATTGCGACAAGATCTTATTGGTTTGATATCAAAACTATAGTTTTCTCTTATATTGGCCTTTTTTTGATATTGGGCTATGGGATATCCTAACAAAATTGATTGTTGTTAAACCCCAGTTTGTCAATTTGACAATTTCATTGACAAATCTGTGGTTAACGATTCTGGCGGCAAATAGTGACAGCAATTTTGATTTACAAAATCAAATTCAATGGAGTTTAAGCACAACCAGCCTCATAACATATAACATTTTAGTGCCGCAGCTATTGTACAGTCAAATGATGGCTGTTCCATATATTTTGAAGAATTGTGGCCACATCAGCTGTAGTCAACAGATTAATTAGGCATTTGGTGTAATTATGGCACAAGAAAGATTTGGTTCCGATGCATATTTAATATACTCTTTATACATTCTATCCATGGAAATGAAACAATGCCTTCTATTTCCATTGATAAATGATACTTTGTTTTAGATAATAAACGTCGTGCGACTTATTAACATTATCTTACAATTGGCTGTTGATATTAGTCCTAAGTGTATCATATTTTATTTCTAACCGGATGTTACCATGTATAAAAATTTATGTAGTACGATTAGAGATGAAGTGACCTTTTAAACAAATTTCAAATTAGGGCCTTTATAGTGTCCTAAATATCATAAGAACTGAAACACCATGACTCTGAGAGTTAATATTTTGTTGTGAATCACAAGCTTTGATTAGTTAAATCTCAATGCATTCTATTAACCCCATTCCTAGGCTATTCCACAGGTCATATAATTTGCCATTCCCCATTGTAATAGGCCGATCAAAATTTACTCAATAAATAGGACCAGAAAGGAATTAAGGACATGATTTTAAAAGCATTTAAATATGTTGTTTATATCATAAACATGACCCACAAGGCCAAGGACTAGACTTATAATAAATTAATATATCATGTTTTGTTTCAATACTTTTGCATCTTTAGGCACTTTGCTAGCATTTCATATCTTTTCAAAAGTTAGCATGATATTTTTCACAATTTCTATGTCGACTAGGTATGGCAGCACTTCTTCATGATCTTTTCTGGAAAAAAACAGTGTGAGCTCAAAGTTACCAGAATATGTGGAAACAAACGTAGCCATCTGTGACGAAGCACAATGTACATACTCTCGCAACAGTCATCAATGTATGCAACGAACAATGTTTTTGAAATCAAGCAACTTACTGAAGTGGCTTGAAACCATTTTAAGGTTCAGAAAAAAATGTTAGCAAGACTTGTACAAGAAAATCAAGGACCTCATTTCCAAAAGAAATAAAGTGATGTCAAATTTTATTCTTTGAAATTTTAACCAAAAAATGATATGAATAGAACATTGTTAAATAGTACTCACAAACGTTGACAATCCAATTCTATACAATTATGAGTTTTTAATATCCCCACGTAAAATTAGGACAAGCTAAAGAGGAGTATCAATTATGGGTCCAAAGGTCTGGTGGCCAAAAACATCAGCAAAAAGATAAATGCATTTACAAATTGTTTACAAATTTAAAGTAATCAAAAATGACATACTTGATTAAGGTTCGGAGCCACTTGTGCGTTAATTTGTTTCAAACGCTCCAATTTCAAGGCATTTGTCCATTTTTAATTGAAAACCATAAGCACATATAATGAATAATTTTACATTATAATAATGCATTTTATATGTTTGAAAAAAAAACACAGGCTTGGAAAAAATCAACCTAAGTTTCAAAAGATATAGCGAGTGTTACAGTTATGGCCTAATTTTGTAAAATGTCAAGAATGAAGAATAAAGTTCATCTCGTCCATTTTACCAGAAAAAATTATGTTATAATCATATTAGCCTTACATTCAGCCAATACATTTTCAAATGTTATAAACTTTGTCCGCATAATTTTAGGGATTGATTAGGGGGAGCAGTATGAGGGTGTGAATTTATTTTTTTGTATTACTTACATGAAAATATCGCATGATGTAAATTAACCAATAAATATATTGATATACTTACGCTAATTGAATGAAAGTGTATGGTACAAATATTATTCTATATTTTTCAGTAACTGTTAATGGCATTTGAAAAACAAAACCTTTCATAATACATTGTGACATTTAAAACATCAGATAAATCATGTATTGCATTTGGCAAAATTTGAAGAGACGTCAGCTCAATAGCTTTTGTAAAGGTATATACCTTCTGAAAATATGGAAAAATATTTATGAGATTTTTAAGTTTAAAAACATGATAAAATTTGCCTCAGCCTCCCCCTGATCCCCCTACTTCTCAGATTCTGATCATTTATTATTAATATTCCTTGCCAATTTGTTATTGACATATGCAAAGATGATTGCTAAACAAATCTATAATAAATATAGTTAGTGTCTAACATTTTTGGCCATTTTATAGACCATATGCACCAGATTTGAACTTAACTTGCATTTATTCACTGAAAATTTGACATTCTTAATTGACTAATATTTTAATTACCAAGTTTTTATTTTGATTATACCCATTCAAAAATCTTATTTTTTAACATAATAATATTTCAGATTTATTATTCATGAAAATTTTCAAAAATATCAAAGTTAAACTGTGCTAAAACTGAAAATTTTGATAGCATTTTTCTGCTTAACTCTTGAGCTCCATAACTAAAAGGATTTATAGACCTGACCTTATTTAAATTGTGTATAAATATGTCAAATATTGGGTATCTTTGACAATAAATAATTTATTTAAAGTCATACCAAAAATAATCGCCAAATTGACATAAACTACAAGGAAAGAGACAAGCATTTTGACAAGGTACTTTTCCCGATTGAATACAATAAACAAATCATGATATTCATAACATACCAAAGAAACGCAATACAATAAAAAGGTATACGTCTTATTGAAGGATGTAAATAGTGGGTGAAAAATTATGAGTCTTGAACATGACAAGAATAAGTAAAGACTCTGCATAAAAGATAGGCTTATGTTATGCACTAGGACTTAAGACAAATGTACATTGTTTCAATAAGTATTGTCAATTTAAGAAATGTCCACATTACTTAAAGCACCCATGAGTGGAATGTCAAAAGAAATCAGTGACATTTACGTTTGTTATCTCTAAAACCTTCGGCTATTTACAAAGAATAAAATGTACATGCATATGCGAATCGACATAGATGAAATTTAGTTTCCATAGTAACTTTAAAGATTTTATAAATGTTCACAAATTATCTTTAATATGATACTTAAACCAATTCCATTTGTTTTGAATTTTAGTTTTTAACGTGACATCCCTTCATAACAACAATGAACAACTTTATTGCTGGTAAAAACGGAAAAGCTGTTACTTGCTAGTTTGTAAGAATACCAAACTTGTTGCAAATTTCTTGGGGAATAATTTTTCCCAAGACAATATTGAACAACAAATATCAACAGAGACTAATTTCAAAAAGCGTATACTCCGAATGAAACAAAGCGGTAAAGTTTGATCATTGTACCAAAACTAATAAATAAAGTGACTATTTTGCTGGAAAAAACTTGCAAAATTTAAATGGAATGTTTATGAAGTTATTTAAAGGTCTCTTGAACAAAAGTGTACTCATTTTTACAAATTAATCTTAAAAATCATTAATTTTCCCTGATAGACTCGGATTTGGAAAGCAGTAATCACCAAATGCATTTTACCTTGACTCCGTCATTATCTAATCTTTAGAAATAACTTAGGATATGTCATGTATCAATTTTAGCTCTAATGAAATCATGACAAATCATAATTTCTCTATCATCAAAAACATTAATATGTTATGTTTAAAAAAAATTTCAAATAAAAATGAAATGATGCTGAATACAAATTATCAACATATTGCTAAAAATACTAAGGTATTTGTTGTGGACCCATTTTCATGCTAAAAGAATTTATAGGCATATGGTCAGGGCCGTGATTTTTGAGGCGGTAATCTTAGATTTCTCATTGAAAAAATAAATGTTAGAATTGAAATTATGAAAAATGTCAGTGTCGTTTTTGTTAAATTAATTCTTGAACTGCATAAAAATTAAACGCACAAATTGCGTCATAAACAACGTCATTGACACGAATTTGGCGGACATACTACTCTATGGAGGAAATAATTCACATACTTATGTGCTAAGTATTTAATCTTTAGGGGTAAAACTAGCCGCATTTTATGAAATTCTTGTGTTTACCATAGTAAAAAATTGTAGCTTTTTGTTAATTTGCTTGTAAACTAAATTTCCTTAGCAACATCACATTGTATTTGGAGAAGGCATTCTTGATTTTACGGTAAGATTTATAAATGTAATTCTAAATGGTCGACTATGAAAGAACCTTCGAATGTTAAGAACAAAGGTGGCGGTTGGGGCAAACGGGTGAATATTTTCAATAAAATGTATTAACATGGATAACACTATTATTGCACTGACAATTCTTCAGTGTTGGAATTAAAAATTTTACAAATAGTGGAACAATGACATGACCCTAAAATACTTTTCGCTGAATTATAAATGGGCCTAAAATTTGAGTAAAATTTTCTATGTCCATTTGTGAAAAGTTTTTGGAAGTACTCTTAACTTTATTTTGGGTCAGGTTTTCAAACATCCTCTCCTGCTTATAGCGGCCCTTTCTAACTTGACTAAAATATCCAAAACATATTGATTTTCCAAAAGACAATGAAAAACCTAAATTTTTGTATTAAGGAACTGTTTTTTGTTATGTGAACAAAAACGTGATATGAATCACTGATAGTGAGTTTAACCCCGTAACTGATTATATAGTGGCATTTTGATACGCAATTTCAACGTCGGTTTGTTAAAATATCAACTAATGTCTCCTTTTAGCTCACCTATCGTTGTACAAATGAATGATTATGCCGTGGTTGTGAATCACAACAAGTACCCTCTGCGTCAACTTTTTCCAGTCGAAACAACTTCTTCTCAAAACTTGGAGAAGTGACATAAATCCTACGATGTCCAAAAATTTGTCTTATAGCATGCGGGAGGTTTGATGGGTTGGACCTTTGGAGTTTATTAGTTTACTATACAAATATTACCAGCAACGGATATTTGTAAGGACGTTGTATGGTTTGATTGCGTATCAGGAAAGCCAGTAATTCCGGAAAGAAAAACCACCGACCCAGCGGTCAGTAAACCTGGCCGACTGCCCCACATGGGATTCCGAACGTCTCGACCCAGAGATGGAGAGACATGTTGTAATATGTTGATTACATCTTAACCACGTCCAACTCACAGCGGGTCTATGTCTATCGTTCTCTAGATAAAGGCTAAAAATTTATTCCAAATGGATTACCTTGACCTTCGAATTCGAAAGTCGCAGGGGTCAAATAGGTATGATTAAATCTTTAACATACATTCTACTTAATAACCAAGAGGCCTTAATAACTTAAAGTTGGGGGCCTGTGGACAGATGCCTGGAATGAAGGGCTAACAAGTTTGTATCAAATAGAAAGAACTTGACCTTCTGCATGTGCAGTGGGGAGGGCTACGAGGGTAAATTTTCGTGTCAGGACCCTGAATATTGGGCCCTGTGGCAGGTGTTAGAAAAATCGCAAAAATATCTCCTTATTTTGTTGAGCTATCGGGATACTGTTTACATCCTGTAAAACTACAGATAATAGCCGACAAACTTTTGTTCTGAGAAAAAAAATTCATTTGGCATCGTCTTTTTTCTCTTTCAATGAGTTAAAAAATTCATGCCAACTTAATTCCGAGCATTTTGAAATTGTTGACGTCGTGTGTCAGACGGCGTAACCGCCGGAGCGGAGATCCTTTACTATTACATCTCGAATTATGCAACAAGTAGCAGGGAAATAATACTTGATCTATTTCACGGATTTTGTAGTTAATAATGTCAATTTTATGTGTGTGACTAATTATATTGAAAGAAATCCGTTCTAACAATATTTTTTCTCTCGTAGCATTAGTACATGTAATAAGTACCATGTGTACTACACAGTAAACTGCGGCAAAATCCTAATACAAAATAACAAATTATTTATTTACCATACATTATACAAGAAAGCCGAGAAACCACTGGTCATAATACACAAATTTGTAATTCATTACACATGCCAAAAAGAAGTTTTTCTATTGCTTCTACAAATCCAGCTAGTAGTTTCGACGGAAAATCACGCGGTCCGGTACAATTTCTAATATGTTGACGTCATCGGTACAAAACAAGCACCTGTGCGAGGAAGATGGGCATCGATTCTGAGTTGATTTTCTCAAACGATATAAATATAAGATAAAATTTACACAAGAAATATATTAAATTTATCATTAAATTAATGAATTCTAAAACATTGTTTGATATTTGACGAAGAACAAGAATTATATGATGCTGACGACAGCGATATCTATTTATAGTAGTAGGGTATTTCCTGACCGGGACAGCCACTTTCGATTTACAACACGGGCCATGTGCAGATGTATGTGGACATTTTACCTAAATCGTTACCAAAACAACATGACCAACCTTCTGATTAGGATATTCAACAAACAAACTTTGAAGTGATATCGACGTTATTGATGATACAAGCCTACATAACAGTTGTTATGAACTTACATTGACAGCTGAATTATACTGTAACTGCACCAAGGATTCCAAGGCACATTTATGTTGAGTAAGTATATTTGAATTTCTCTTTACAAAAATATACAAAATGCATTATCAGGTTGTAATTCTAGAGCAAAATTCATAAGCATGAACTGCACTGTGATATCATTCATTGTATATAAAGTATAGCATGTTTCATATTATAAATATAGGTACCCCCCCCCCCCCCCCCCCACACACCACACACACACACACACACTATTTGTCTGTGGGCCTATTGGAATACCATAACATCTGTGTGTATGGGTTTGTGTGAGTAATTATTACATGAATGAAAAGGCTCTGTCATTTTACAAATAAATTCTACAGATTTAGAACATTATTTGACCAATATACAGTGTACATATGTTGTGGTCACAATCTATTTCCACCCCCTACATGTAGATGTACAATGTATAGTGTTACTGCACATTCAAGTTGCTAAAATGGTGTTAACATGCATATGTTTGATATGTCTTTGTCCAAATTCAAGCAATACATGAACATTTATTGTCATGTCAGATTTTGTTCTAAAATGGAGTATACAACAAATATAAATAATTAAGTAGTAGATATACAGTGCATATACACAATTGTATATGGTTTCAGTTATATTTTATGTATAACTGGTAAGATGTATAAGTACTGTGTACATGGACCATGTATACATTTGTAGGCGGTATTCAAACTTGAAGTTGATCAATCCCTCAGTTCAAGGTTTACATACATGTACTTCAATGATCTGTCTCTTCATTATTTACTATAGAATACCAGAAATTGATACCCAGAGGATTTATGTACAAGAAAAACATATTATATTACATTAGTTAAATTGTGAAGAAAAAGATAAAATAAAAATACATGTAATCTGCACCTGATGCTCAGAGTAACCAGAGTTTCTTCCAACTCTAACACCACATAATAGACATTCTATAGTATGATATGTCACTTCACTTAGTCTGGCAATAGATCTAGAGTCATTGGAACCAGAATAATCTTGCTATGCAGATGGAAACTGGAATGGTGATTTTATTTTTAATTTTAAACATTTTAAGAGATTCTATACCTGAACTTTATATATATGGACGGAATACCTGACCAGATTAAAAACGCCAATGCATCTGCAATAACTGAATATGATTATTCATACTGTATTATGTTTTTCAGTCTCTAATATGTCCAAGCCTTTTGAAATGAGAGTAATGTAAAAAAAATCAAATCTGACATGAATATTTCATCTTCTTTTCAGGATTTTTTTCTTACCTGTAATGATCAATTATTGAATTATACTGCCAACCAGAAGTTTTATTGGAAGATTAGTGAATCTTTGAGAAATCTGCTAGATTGTATTACTGCAAAGGTAAGAGCAAACATATTTCTTAAGTTCAATTAATCAGTAATGGATCACAGGGACCTGGCACAAAATCTTTAACCAACAGTATACATATATACATTATAGTATCATAAATAGGTATACTCAGTCTGTTGGGTAAAAAACAATCCGTGCCAGGTCCCTGTGTCAAGAGTTTTTTTTTTTTTTTTTTTTTGGGGGGGGGGGGGGGGGTTGGAAACTTATTTTGGATAATTTTTTATATATATATAAAAAGGTGCTTTCACCATTTCTTATATTCATTATCACACCTTGGAATTTATACCAAAAGTTTTATCTTTATTAGTCTAAGATCTATTTTTAAGTGTAACTTTCTAAGCTGTAGTGTATTCAATATGAGCAAGATTTTTTTTAAAAAGGTATTTAATTACATACATATAACATGTGTACACATGTATTTATACTTAGTTACTTAGAGTGTACCATACATTTCATTTGATGTTTGTACAACCAGGGACTGCCATTCAAATGATTTTATGATTCTGGATGTTTTTTACAATGTTTGTTTTATTGAAAACTTACAGGTACATCAGTTTGGACTACATGTATATGGACATCAGTGGGTGACAACCTTAGGAAGATAACCAAACTCCTGTTATGAAACTGAAACTCAGCCAGTTCATCACCATTTTCCAATCTGCATTATTAAAAATACCATACCTGTATCTGACTTTTGAGTTCTTTCTGATTTAATTCATACAGTTGTGAACTTTTACAAGTTACTGTGTTAAAAAAATAAAACATGACAGAACACAATATATAGATACATGCACATGGATATTCTATACATAAATAATGCAACCAAAGGCCAAAGATACAAGATATATGTATGTGTCTACAATTCTGACAAGTCACAACACACATGTGCATGTATAGATATACGGACACCTCATAATGTGTAATACAGTATTGCCCGTAAAAAGAGGTGTCTAAGGCCTGTGGTAGACGCCATATATAAATATATATATATATATATATCTGCAATATGATCAAGACAACATACATGTACATGTATATGTTTGTAAATACAGCAGTGTATCTATGAAATGGACAAGACATATATATACGGTGCAGTGTCTACAAACTAAACAAGACATATCACAGTACATGTATGTACATTTGTATACATGTATATGGGGATTTAGTGGATGGGGGCTCCTGTCCTATAAATTACAATGGACATGTATATGTAGTATATGTTGATACTGCAATATGGTCAAGACATAAAATATACATTGTATAGACACTGCAGTGTACACATATCTACAATATTGTCAAGACATAACACATAGATGTATAGACACTGCAGTGTATCTACAATATGGACTATACATAAAAACATACTTGTATAGATACTGCAGTGTATCTACAATATTGACAGTACATAAAACATACATGTTAAGTGTATCTACAATCTAAATAAGACATAAAACATACAATATACATTTACATGTAGATACTGCTGTATGGTCAATACATATACATGTATGTAGACACTGCAGTGTATCTACAATAAGGTCAATGCATAAAACATATACATGTATAGACACTGCAGTGTATATACAATAAGGTAAAGACATAACACATACTTGTTTGTAGACAATGTATACAATGTAATATGGTAAAGATACATGTTTGTAGACACTGCATGCAATGTATCTATAATATGGTACATATAAAGACATAATACACAAGTATGTGTATTACATGGTGTCTACAATAATGGCAAAGTATATCACACATATACACACGAATATGCACGCTGCATTTTGTTTGTAAATGCATGCATGTATATTTGGGGGAAAGTGGGGGTTCCTACCATATAAACTTGTCTTTTTGGTTATGAAGCAATATAGGACCGGACATAGAACACACAGATAATAAATGATGAATAGAGATGGGTTTTTTTTCTATCAATATAAGATATGTACATGCAAATTATCATGAGTGCATGTAAAAGTAAAATACACAATTTTTGTCCATGAAAGCACACTTGTCTACTTGTCTTTTACTCTGAATTGATTTATTTTGTTGATGGATATTGATACTTTTGTGTGGATAAATTAAAGAAACTGACACTATATAAATGGATAAATAGTTGCCTTGTTAACTTAAAATTACTGCAGTATACGTATGTCTTGCATTGCATTTTTTCGCTGAGTACATATATATTTAGACATCTTATCTAAACATCTTGATTTGGGAGAACACACGCATACCTATTTGTAAGTCGTCTTGCTACGATGACAAAGGAAATGATTGATATGAAATAATGTTATACTGGTGATTGTTGGCGTTCCAAAAATAAAAATGAATTGATCTGAGTATGAATATAAATATTTAATGTTGTAAACAGTAACATGTCAAACAAACAATTTTGCAACACAATACATTTTTTTCGATGTGTTATTCGACTGAAACCCATGGAAATGGTTCTATCAGCGCAAAACTGCATTTTTTCGTAGTTTATATTTTGGTTGCCATGGTAACATTTTTACGCAAAAAAATAATGATTTGATACTCATTCTGGCCACGTCCTCTTTTGAAATTAATATGAAAGTTAAAAGATTACTAAGCCTGATATATAAATTAAACTTTCTGTAGTTGAAGCAAGACAGGTAAAACACTAATTTTAACATTTTCAAAAATCTTCGGTTTTAAATGTTGTTGGTTACCATGGTAACATTCAAAATTAAATTGAAATTATGGCATTCAATAAAATTTTCAACCCTTCTGCAATAATATACTTGATGATCAGGTTGATAAATGGACATTTAAATAAGTTTCGTTATCTTAAGAGTGATAAATGTAGGAAACTTTAACTTTTTTGTCAGATTCCAAAGTTTCGGTTGCCATGGTAACATAATTAATGTGAAAACATTATTTTTCTTACAAAATTTGAAAAGGTTGTGATCTAAAGTTTCTAAATATATATGGGTTGATTACCAAAATTGTTGATGCAAAAGGGTGAAAAATCACTTTGAAAGAAAATGTCGGATTTTCGGGAACTCTGCTAAAAATTCTTGGGAGTTAAGGGGTTAATGTAAAGATTAAGTTCTTAAGGGAAAATGTCTGGTTCATTTTGTTAATTAATCTTTTTGTCACAAGATAATTTACACCAAGTCCTGAAAAATCATTGGTGTATACAGAAAGTTATTAAATTGGTCTATGATCTTTTTGTTACTGAGATTATCATTTTGCAGGACGTAATCAATTGTAAAGTTCATGGAACTTAGTAAAAACTTGACAAAATTTATTATTATTATTAATATGATATTTTCATGTAAAATATGTTAATGCTAACAAGACTTATTGCAAGTTATTTCCTGACATTTTACCTAAAATAATAATTGTAGGTTCAAAATAAAGTGCTTGTCCTAATAAATCTAGGTCAAAAATTTAGCTAAATGAAAACATAAAATTATTCCGATATTATGAAAAATAATTGAGTCGGGTATACAATCTTAAGTGTTGTAAGACTTTGTTTTTGACATATTTAACTTTGTCACCAACTATTTTGATAACCTGTGTAAAATAATGATAAGGTTATCCATGCTTTTCACCATTGCCTAATATACATTCAAGTGGGTTTTGACCTTGGGCAATTTATTCAGGTCAATAAAACATCTAAGACCCATTGCGTGCTTATTTACCATCAAATTGATTTGCATATTTATAACTTACATTTTGTCGTAATGTAATACAAGGAATATTTGTTCATGATCACATTTTCTTCAATGAGATATTCAAAAGCTGTAGTAATTTGACTGTGGATACTTTGTTTATGTCAAAATCCATGCACCAAGTAAAAGTATCAATGAACTACAAATTTAAGAACGTTTTTATAATTCAAAGTAGAGCAAGTTGCAAATATGTTTCAATCATAATACAGCCTTACATTTAATTCAATACATATACATTCAATTTGTATTACGTCGCAAAGTAAGGATTTATGGGATTTACCAACTCGATTTTTATTTTCAGCAATTTTCCCAATTAACGGTTCAATAAAAGGTGCAAAAAATGAAACCAAAAAATAGCAAAAGGTAAACTAGACTGATAATAAAGTCCAACAATGTTCTTGGAGTTCCATGCATTGATCATTATTTCAGATGAAACCCCACAGTTATTTCAAGGCCGAAACGAAAAATTGTATACCTAAATGCCACTATGATATTCTGTGTCGGAAAACAACAATGTTTCATACCATGGGAAAAAAAATGTTGCGATAATAACAAAAAGTACCAGGCACTATAGACCAAAAAATCATGAGATGTTGTGTTATGTAGATATTTTCATTGTATTTGTTTTGTTATAATGGTTTTACAGTCTATTTGCTTTTGGTAACAAGATTAACATATTGTTACCAGTAAAAAATGTCCATTTTCAGAATTTTTCCATGTTTAAGAAAAAAAGTACAAAAAGTGAAAATTACAAAAAAAAAAGGCTGATCAATTCTGACCAGTAAAAATAAATGAGAATCTATAATCAAGTTTATTTTTCGGATTGCATTATCTCTGCTGCTTTTAGAGATTATGCTCTTTGAAAAAATAACTATTTGTACGGACAAAATATTTAACAATGTTTCCTATGGATACGGAAAAAATCCAAAAAACAGGGTAAAATTAAAAAATGCTCCAAAAGGCATACTAGAACCATAAAAAACCAATTAATGTATGAAGTTTTAACTTCAAAAATTCCAGGTTTTATAGTTATATGCATCCAATGCCAAAAACATTCGTACGTAACGGACACTTAACGGCCTTTTAACCCATTAATGCAATATAAATTAACAACTTCACCAAACTGCGGGAATGATAAAAATAGTTTCATAATTCATTTGTATACTTTTATTTTTTGCATACACTGGGTTGAAAGGTTGTTAAACTTGTATCCTATAAAAATGAGCACTACATATATGATTCGCAAAACTATTTGACATCACATAAAATTTTCTATTCACTTTTAAACTGTCGTCATAATTCGTAGATGTTCTGCTAAAAATGGCTAATTTGTTTATTTCATTCACTCGGCCATATTAAATGCAGGATTACTTGCCGAAATTTAATTGCACTCCATTTAATTGGTGTAAATATTGTTATGTCCATAATGTCCTATATTACTGTTTCATTTAATATTATGTTTTCAAATGTTCGTTTATGTGTTTCAGTCTTGATAAAGGTTTGGCAAAACCTGTAACCTACGAAAATTTGACATTTGCCATTAATCCACATGGTTGGAAATTCTTGTGTCCCATATTTTCATCATTTGAATTAATTTGTTATGCATACATACTTACGTTTGACATTCGATCCTCATCTGGAAAATCCTATTAATATTATTTTTTGCCCTAATTTTCAAGATAGTAAACAATAACTTCAGGGTTTGCTGCAAACTGTACTTTGTAAATATAAATGTCAATTTTTAACTTTTCAACGAAATTTTATCACGATAAATTTCAGTACATATATATATATGCATTTGTACCATCGGTTATTTCAAGTGCTCATTTGATTACAATGTCAATAAATGTACTGATCTCCCAATATCATGCGACGTTTCGATATGATAAGTATACATGAAATATGAAATGAAGCAATCACTAGGATTCTTAAAGCTGTTGAACTCAAAAAAACAGAAACTACGACTCATTTGATAGACAAAGTTCACATTACCTTAACCATTGTTCGACCAATCACGGAAATCAACAGCCCTAATAAATATACTCATTGCAACGACTTTGACCTCGATATGTATTGTTTAGGTAAGCTTTTATGACCTTTTGAAAAATACACTGGATAACATGTTATATTTTAAACAAATCAAATTCACAATTATGGAGCAAAAACATGTTTTTACTTATTGTTTGTTGTTTTAATGACCATTTTTTTTAGACAAGTGTTGACCTATGTTTCAAACCACCTTTTGTCCATATGTTGAGTGCTCAATCCACTGTATGCATTATAAAAATAATTCAATTTTTGAATTCTCCAAAACGAAACCCAAATTTTGATTGCAATTTGTGCAGAAACCTTCCATGACCATAGATCACACAAAATTGTGAACTGGTATGGTTATAGCTCCAGGATAAAACACATTTGTGCTTTGAGCATTATTTGGTAATTTGTAATAGGAAATTATTAAACATTTTTCCCATGACTGACCTCCAGGGCGTCACTAAAGGGGTCACTGCCCAAAGGGGTAACGTTTCTAGGATAAAACTTCAATATTTCTTCTTCTGAAATTCAAGAATTGGCTAGGGAATCTATTATATTCTTAAAGAGAATGATAGATTGTGGGTCTACAAAAATTGTTGATTGTATGGACCCTTGGGTCTCGCGTTTCCCCCTGGGGAGGGGTCAAGTTTTTTTTATTGTTTTTATTGAGAAAACACATTTTTGAGCATTATTTAGTCATTGTTATAGGAAATGAGTCAAATGTTGTCAAAATTTTTCGGTATGAAAAATTGGTTTTGTTGAACTTTCATTGATCAAAATATCCCTGTTCTGTCATCCAGGGGATTGATAGGGCAGGAACCAAAAGGGGCCAAATAGGTGATACTATTATGTAACCTGTTTTTGAACTGCATAAATCTTCCTTTGTCAAACAAATAGCATTAATCTAATTCCCATTTATCAGATAGTTTAAATCACACCTTTCAAACAATATGGGATTTACCGGGGTAAAGGCCTCTGGGGTCACTGCAGAATGTCTCTCCCCTGGGGTGGTGAGTAAACTTTTTTAAGTCCACAAAGATCATTTCTATTTGGATAGCAATTAGATATGATATGATCATGATGGTCTTGACTGAAAGTGATATACATATCATAGGTTAAATCTATACTCCAGGTGAATCAAGGCCTATCCCCCCCTAGGCCTCTTGTTTATAATTTGCATTGTGACTACACAAAAGTATTGACATTATATTATAATTCATCCATTTCTCAATTTTTATGCAACATCAAAATTTTCCCATTAAAACCGATGTTGAGGGGAGGAAAAAATAACCGACCCAGTATGGGATTGCTGACTTATTAACATGTTATTACTAAACTTAATTTCACAGTGTAATCTTTCGTTTCACATTTGCAAGTAACCTGTAAATTTCAAAATTTTTTTCAGGGTATTTACTTTAAGGGACAATTTAATTTCAGTATAAGAGTACTATTAATTTATTGCACTTATTTCAGAAACAAGAACCAGTTCCAATAGAAATTAATTTAGTTGGTTTTACTTTTGGATCTGCCAGAAAAGCCCACTAGTGGAAATGTATGTGGAAGTGTACATTGAAAACTCGCATTACTGTCTGCCATTTACACATTAGTGGGTTGGATTCAGTGGATGTCATTCATATGCGCAAACCTCGGCCCTTGCCTGATGTTAGTAAAGGATATATTTGTCTAGAACTACTCATATCGCTCTTAATGTAGAGTATAGTGTTGACCTGTACCTTACTTAGATGCATGATCGTTCTCTAAAAATAATAGTCATAAACTCCTCAGTTGGTATCTATTTTGTTTTTATTAACTCGTTGCTGGTCATTGGCTCGGTATGGGTACAGCGAAACATTGTTGTCTTACTTGTTATTGTATTGATCAACGATTTGGAATGTTCAATGGTTTCTAATTCAAAAAAATTCTAAACAATGACCGTGGGACATTTGTCATTATTTCTTGTTATGTTTCATAAGGAATGCTAGAAAACAATACACTTTAATTAACATAATTGGCTACGTGGTTACATGTTATGTAACACGAATTAGTGTCTCTGGAATTGGTCCCTTTTAATTTGGCAATCTGAACTAAAACTGGATCCTGTGGCTAGAAAAGATGTTTAAGACGACATTTTGTTAAAGGGGGATTTCTACTATATGGCCAGGGAAATCATGATAATTTTCAACTGTACTGCTTTTTTTTTTACTCAGAGTACTTGACAAGTGTATTGGCGTCTCTGATTGTATTTAAAATTTCATAAAAATACTGTGAATATGTAACTTTCTCACTTTAAACACATATTTCCTCCTGATTT
The DNA here is from genome assembly GCF_041381155.1 of Argopecten irradians. Taxonomy (NCBI): domain Eukaryota; kingdom Metazoa; phylum Mollusca; class Bivalvia; order Pectinida; family Pectinidae; genus Argopecten; species Argopecten irradians. The sequence continues at coordinate 17,934 of NW_027188329.1, forward strand.
GGCATTTCGTTTTTAGTAAACGAAAAACGATTTTACATTTTAGGATGGCTTGTTATGTCAACTCAAAGAACAAAAGTATGGATTATCTCCCTTTATGGGATAGCTCTTCAGGCCATATCCAAAGGTGTGGTGATGACGCTATTTTGAGTGTAACAGGAGCTAGTTATTTCTGATCAATGAATTTACGATCTGTTGGAGGCATATGTTCAGCCCAGAATAATCTGGACTTTAGTTACTGTGGTATAAAATTGGAAACGATCCCTACAGGTTTGTCCCACGTGCTCGCAAATCCAACAAATCTGAAATAGAATTGCTGGTCGTAATTACAATCCTACTCCAATATTAGGTAACCGGTCTGTTCCTTCGCACGGATCTCGTTGACTTACGTCTGTTCTAATTGATATATTTAAATCTGAAGGGACATTTGAAGAATTTGTAATAGAAGTAATACTCTTTTTTGTAGATTTGAATAAACCTTTAAGTTTTAACACGGTGAATGTTTTTTACCTTGAGTATCGTTTTTTTCATAGTGCTAATTTGTTTTTAATTAAAGCCCCTGTGTAGATGAACATTAATTCTTATTTAAAAAAAGTTGATATTTAAAATTAGAATATTTGAAAAGATATTTAGGCAGTATGTGTTAAAACTGATATCCTGGTGTACAATGATCGTAGAATTATATTCTGGCGTTATTGTGTAAACCTTAAAAAGAATGTTCTGATTTTACACAATATACAGGTGGTCCTATTTGGACAGAGTGTTTTATTTCTCATGGGACCATGGCAATATCCTCGATACCTCTAGCGCTTTATCTATCAACTGACACACATTATCTACCCCTGGACCCTATTTACATTTAGCAAAAACTGGAGGCAGCGTGCAGCGTTTAAAACTTCATCTGAATGTAATCACAGGACCTAACGGGAGACTTTCCATTGCCTAACTTCAAAGCTAAACAGACAACCACAAGTGCACTCCTTTTATTCGGATTACTTTTTTGATGTACAATATCACAGCACTAAATAAAAATTTGTTTCAGTTTGCCTCCAGTTTTACTATACGACGATAGATCGAGGGACCCCCAACTTTCAATAGTAACAGAGTCAAACGTCATCATTGTACACAATCCGCTGTGTTGGTCTAGTCAAAGTTATCAAATTCACCTGTGTCTTTCTGTTGCTTCCGCTTGTACTATGAAATATAATTATAGTTAGGGGGTGATAGTAAACCCACTTGGGAGTGTAGAGGATGTGGACCCTGAGGTTGGTGTGAATTCCTACAGGTTGATTTTGTGAGATGGCTCACCAGACATTAATTTTTTGTTGTTTATAATTTTTTTATCTACTTTTTAGATGTAATTATTGCTTTATATCCTTGATTTACTGTATTTACCTGTGATATTGGTTGCCAAATTTAAAAATCTCTTTATAGAGCTGTTGATAATGCTTATCCTTTTGAGTTGTGTATGTAAGGACACGTGATAATTCAGACAAGAAGGCTAGGATATCAATACATACTGACACAATAACATATATAAACCTATATCTTGCCCTCTATCATATCGCACACTAAATGGATTTTTAGTATTTTTTTATCCATTAAATTTGGCCTCGTACATCCATCCAGTCCGAGATTACAGCGTTATCTGCCCATCTGGATTGGCATTGATTGTGATGTCTATGTGCTTTCGTGCGTTCATGGTCATCATATTTTTCGGAGGAAGAGAATGCTTGTGAATGGCATCTCACAAAATAATGATGTAACAAATCAATTACTTAACCCCACAAGGGAGCTATCTCTGTAATTTTATGCAAAGGTGGGAATGATGCATGATAGCAAGGCCATCTGGTTACAAGTACTATATAACCTGTCTTAGAAATTTTTTAACTCAGCCTACTATGTAGCAGAGTATATCTCCGTGCGAATCTTGCGGCATTGGCATTCACAGATGAACCAGAATAAAATTGATTCAATTTTTTACAGATGCAAACAAATTTGGAAACAAAACCATATCTTTTTCCCCCATATGAATGCTTTATATTACATAGGGAATTAAATTTTAAATAAATTATTATAAATTAAACAATAAAAACTCTTTTTGAAGTGATATATAAATAAGATTGTGACTGAGGAATATACCGTTTTTGTTTGTCTGCTGTCCTATTAGTAATCTTATCGACCAGAGTTGCGTCCCTTTGCTTTCACTCTCATCTTGTTCCGTGGATTGCAAGGTAAGTATTTTATGGGTTGGGTTGGTTCTCTAAAAATAAACCTAACTTATTTTGGTTGAAATTCCTTTATAATTAACCTCTGCATTAAGAAGGACACCTGTCGCTAAAGGTACCATTATGTTGAATGTCCTTTTAGTTGTACTTTGTAGACATGTTTGACAGCATGTTCCTATAGGCTTTTAAAGCGACATAACGTCCACAATATTAATTGACGAGTTTCCAATGTGCAGTTTATGTGAGTATATTCTTGCTTAAATACATTTTTTCACAAATGGAATTAATGATAAAAGTAGGATTTGCAGCAAACTTGCTTATCAACACTTTTTCTTAAAATACATTAACTAAATCCTACATAGGCGTTAAAAGCTACCCACTAATAATTATTCATAATACATGTTTTATGAAAAAACATAATGCTTGGTGTCCCTTTACAATTATGCTTATGACACAATGCTGTAAAAAAATTTAGTTTGTCTCTAAAACACATCAATAAGTGTATTTTTAAATTGATAATTTCCTCAATAATCTTGCATTAATAATTGGAAAATGTTTATAGAGGTTAAGAAACTTAAATTTAAAATTGTGGTATGAAATTTTCAAAACTATCTACACGCAACATGGAGGTAAACCACAAAAAACATGTACCATGACAAGGTTATGTTAAATGGACGGTGTTCGAAATCTGCCAGCAAAGAGAGGAGAGAGTTTAAAATAATGCCTTGGAACATTAGCAATGCTGAAATGTTGCTACCCATTATGAGAATCCGAAATTTTATAAATATAACACAAAAAGAATTTTGTTACATAAACACTAGCTATAGCCTACTATGACGTGATTTCTATAGAGATGGATAAAATCTAAATTTAAGTCATGCATTAACATTTTTTATAATTTTTTTTTTTCATTTAATTTGACAATAAACCATAAGATTGGGACAATCAATAAATCAATTTATTTTTTCATTTCATTTTTTATGATATGAACATTGTTACTAATTTTTAAGTTCTTCAGTATTTTTTCAAATGATAGAGACGATGTAAAGGAATTTAATTATTCCTGAAATATATATTTCTAATGGTGTTGGCATTATTTTGTATTTGCATATTACAGTGTTATCTGCCTTTGCAAGAGAGGTATTGACTGTCTTTTTATGTGGTTTGTCGAATAATAGTTTGGTATGACATCAATACTTTTTAAAAATTGAGCGTGTTGCGATCACGAAATAATGAATTGACATCATATTGAAATATCTATCTACGCAAGGGAGATAACTGTGTATTATATGCTATGACAGAAAAGGTTGGGATTCATTGTTAAAAATATATTTCATTACCTTGATTTACAGAGTTAATTTTTCTTGATTTGGATGTCGCAATTGGTTGTGTTGGATAAAAAACTATGTTTTTCTACGTATTACTTGAGAGAAAATGATGGTTTATGCAATTGTTGATTGACATGGGCAGATAACTCTGGATTCGCCTGAAATCATTAGATAATGTATACCATACAATGTGGCCATAATATTTCTCATTATAAAGTAGTTTACATTGTTACTGTCTAATCACAGCTGTCGTCACTAATCCTATGACTAGGTTGTAATAAATATCTTGGAACGGGATCAAATATTGCATAAATTATGTCATTAAAAAATTTCGTTTTGGTAGTATACTTATTAATTTTTTATCTTTTCTGAATCTCTTGCTGATATACTCTTTTTATAGTTTTAATAAACTTTCGTTTTTAGGTCTACAATTGTTACAATCTCTTTGTAAATAATGTTTCCCATAACTTACAATCATGTTTCGAATGTTTTATGACTATTATCATATCAAACTCAAAGATTGCTGATGTTAGCGGTTGAGAAACAGAAAAGCCATGCAATATTTATTAATCCTGTCTTATAAATGAAGAGGACATCACAACTGAATTTAATTAACTAATTTACCACATTTCTATTAACTGATGGAGACAGTAGCACACCATTTATGAAACACTACGATTATACATATTTTTGACCATCACTCTTCCACAAAAAAATTTGTTACCTAATCGTATGCTTGTTTAATATATATTGCTAGTATATATTTTCCATTTCACTGAGAAGAACCATAGGCAAATTCCTGTTTTTTCCAACTCATACATTTGACAGAAAATTTTTTCTCGATAGTGACATTTAAATTTTAATTTTATACACATTTATTGATAGAAATTTTATGTTCAAAATCTATAGAACTAAAATAATCCTTTAATAGTTGTATGCATATAATTATACCTAATCTCATATTATGGGGTTTTTGATTTTTTTTTAAACGATCACAAAATATCCCAAGTTCTAAAATAAACAATACTAAACTTTACATGTAAGTGAAGACTTTTTACCTTTATTGAACTTTTCGTCATGTACTTCGCACTCAAGATTTATAATGTAAATTTATTAAAAATAATCACTTGAAGAACATCTACAGCAACAGTACAGAAAACTGGGTCCGACTACCACCAATGATGTTTTTTGTCGAACAAGTAAATAACAATATCCTTATTCTTAAACAAACAGAAATAAGTATAGACCGGATTACAGAAGAAAACGTAAGGGGGGGGAAAAACATTATACTTACTTCATTTATTAAGTATATCTAACACATAAATCTTTCTTTTTCAAAATGCAGAATTTTAAATCTTAATCAAGGGAGAGCTAAACTGTTATTCGCCTATTCTTTATCATTATCCAATATCATATTTTAGAAAAAAAGGTATGTTGATTTGTGGTGTTTCTGAGAAGCATGAATATATTTGGACGGAGATTAAAAATTGAATGATATGTAATAAATACGTTCCAGACAGACACTTAGTTATGATTAGTACTCTAGTATTTCATATTCACCTTATATATAGACAATATATCTCTACTGTGTAGTACTACTGTAGAACACCTAATTACTATGTGTGATGAATAAAGCTGTAGATGTTCAAATAAATCAACACATGGTTAGACTCAAAAAACGTAATATAAATCTACACCTAGTGGCCAAGGTTATTATGTTTTAAATGTTAGGTTATCTTTCAATATTTTCAAATTGTGTAAAATCATAACCCTGGGATAATTGATATTTAGACTGGAGTTGCACTTACGGTTATCGTAATTGTTTTCTTGGGCGCCTATTTATTTGGCTACGATCAGTGTAGTTTCAATATTGCTTGTTTAACGGTAATGGGTCTCATTATCATATCTGAGAGCTATTACAATGACATTGGCTTAATATTCCATGGCAGTTATGGGCTTATTACTAAATATTATTACATTTCAGTCAAGGGCTTTATATCATGATATTACTACAAGGGCTTCTTACACCAGACTCACAAAGACTTACTTATCATTACACAAGTGGAAAATTCAATCACAGAATTTTCATCAGATTTGGGATATTCATTATATATGAAATCGTTTTAGATAAATTATAAACACCTATATATTGATAATCTGTACAAGTGAGCCTTTTATTAGATAAAACAGATGAAACACACAAGAAACTGGTGGCTAAATATAGGTAATGGAATGAAGAATTTTCTAAAAGTGGAAAAATTAAATTTTTTATTTGCTATAAAAAATATCCAGTATCATTCTCTTTATTTCAAAAATTAAGAGTTGGTTTAGACTACTCCAACCAGAATATGTGCTGAATTAACACTTCATTGATATTTAAGGGGCTACTACCACTGTTGTTATATATCCTACCTCCTTAGACTTTTAAGTCTTAGTATATTACTGTATGGCTCTGGTGGGTGACAAACAGATCAGACACGTAGTTTGGTCCTTTGATGTACATCAAAAAGAATCGATTTATGATACGCTGTGGTTGAGTCTTTGACTTTAAAGTTGGGCGTCACTCTTACTACATAATCTTCCAAAGTGAGACTGTATGCCTCTGTGATTTTTTCTCTCTCCTGAAAATGCCTTTAGTGTTATTAGATCCGACCAACTTATTCCTGGATGTGGGACCATTACATACAGTGATTGAAACCGCTGGAATTATTCCGGCTTTGCATATTACAGCGTGAGAGACCATAGCTTGAGGGGAATGTATCCATTAGTGATGTCATTTATTTTGTAGCCACTACTTAAAGTCATTTTCTCGGCCGACTAGTACGACCTTAACATAACATTCCATCGCAATTAAACTATAAGAGCAAGGGTCATGATAAAACTACTGTTATTATATGCAAAATAAAGAATCTGAGGGGTCGGTGTGATTTACTCAAAACGGTTATTATAATTGTCGTTCCCACATTTAAATAACCCCCCCCCTTTGTAACTTAGAACAGTAAATTATTATCGTTTCTCGATATGACTAATGCGTTTGTCTATACCACATTCTCTCACAGTACTGGGCCGTTATGACTGGGTTATTTTGTACCACATTCATCGGCATGATCCGGGACTACGTTTTGTTTATATCCGTTCTGACTATGAAAGCGCATTTTCTGAAACATGCTGCTGTAAATATCCGGGAGCTCGCTTTCCCGTTGAAAATTCCTCCCAAAAATCCCAGAAGGTGGGGGGCGGCCATTATTTGGATCGGGCTACTTGTACCAAGAGGCCAGGGGGGGATCTAGAACCGCCCAGCCAACGGACTCACTGTAAATATTGTACATTGAAATGTAAATTAATATTACCTATTATCGCGCAATTTATAAATATATGGCTTTAATTTCATAAGAGTTGCATCATTATCTATCGAAGTAATATTCTTAAGGACTTTATATGTTGATTGATTATTTATTCTAATGAATGTAAAATAATGTAGCTAAATGTATCTTTTCATAATCTAATAAAGTAAATCTTCAACTTTAACTTTTATAAATATTTTTCTTCTGTCTTTCAAATATGCAGTTTACTCCTGAAGAGCAGGGATAGCTGCTATAATCGCTAGCAGGTTGCAGTAATTTTTTTTTTTTTTTTTCTCGCAGAGTTTAACTGTAGATGGATTCATAGATTATGATCCTGTATACCGGATAAAGAGTTCATCTGTATCCTTGGATGTAAGCTTGATGCTATCTAGTAGAACTAAAGGTTATCAAATTTCAGTCCTGTTAATTTGAGGAGATGGTCAATATGGGTTAAAACTCTTTCACACCTATGTAAACTTTTAGTAGATTCTACTCCATCCATTGATTTGGATTGAGTCCATTATGGGCCTTCAAGTGGGTTGAAAGGGTTAAAATGTGATGCCATGACCGTCGACACTGATGCAGGTAAGGCAACACTTGTTTGAGTATACATTGAGTAGTATTGTGTATCCTCTAAACTTTTGCCAAAGGATGAAGACATAAATTGTCGTCTATGGTGGGCATCAATTGTTTTTCTAAGGAGAATTTATAAATCAATTTTGTAATTTTACCAACATTTTCTTCTTACTAATTGAACTATTGATGAACATGTGATATACTAGGAATATTAGTTATAGTGTTAGTATTACATACAGTGGTAAAGTGAATAATTATCCTCAATTGGAATACATTTACCCCAAGGGACGGTCACTAAGTTTAGAAAAGAATAAGTGAAAGAGTAACAGAAATGGCAGTCGGAACACTTTTTGATTTACTTCTGATACAATCGAATGGTTGTTACACTCGCAGTTTAAGAGAACATATAGTATTCGCTGATTGAATCTTCAAGATAGACAAATTATAATTGATTCAGTCAAGGCAGCATGTAAAATGGTTCCTGCTGTCAATCTTATTTACGAAAGTGACCTTGTTAATCGTGTCAGCAGCACGCTAGAAAATTGAATTTTTTTTATTTCATTCAAACATGAAATATTAAAATTTAATAAATCAATATCTACAATCAAAAATAGTGAATACCTGACACTCGAGGAAGATTTAGAGACTTTTGGCTTTTCGTTGGTGGCTACATGGTCTAGGAGTCCTCGCCCCTGGCTTCGTTGTATGCAGGCAGAAATTACGGCCTCTCCCCTGTCCTAATATACTCTGCCAGCGGGGGCTCAGACCCACCGCACTACCCTTAAAATAATCAACCAGATTGGGATGGAGGAAACAGTCGTAGTCACCTGCCTAGGGCTGAAGGGCATATAGAGCA
>NW_027188330.1:0-26253 GCF_041381155.1 Argopecten irradians
AGAGATAGAGGGATATTGGCGACATTGAGTGACATTATTGGCGAGTTCTTTGTAAATGTTTTTCTTGCTTTTCATCTTTCCCCTGTTAAACTGTGGCATGTTGTTTTTTCGATGGCCCCAAAATGAATATGCCTGACTAGGGACCAAGGTGAACTACACAACGAAAATTTCAGCTGAACGACTTCTTAGTAGCTTTTCTGAGAACATAGCGATGAAACTTCAATGACAAAATCCTGATGGCGCCTTGTCGGCATGTTGATTTTCGATCGGTCGGACGACGGACGGACGACGGGACATTTCTAGTTCTAAAATGATTTCTGCCGTATGTTTTCCATCAAAAACATAAGACTTACATCTTTGTTGTAGCTTCTGTGTATTATAATGTTTCCCCAAGGATTCGACAAAAAAAATTAAACAACTGTATAACTCAGATATACTAGTTAAATTTAATATATATATAGATTTATGATATAACTGGTAATTACAAAAATAGTGTGCCAGGTCTGTGACATGTATTGTCTTGTCCATTCGCATGATTTTTACGCTTGATTCATAACTGGTGTTTTCCAACTAGGTAAGTCTTTTTGACGTTCATGGATATATCTACCATTTTCTTTGCTTTAAACTTTTTTTTATTTAATATAGGACTGTTAAAGTGGTCAGCGTGATTCAAATGTGTAATAATTATGCAGGCGTAATTATTCGAACGAGATTGTTTTTACATGATAATGTACAAGTCTGTTTGTAGCTAAAATCGGAAGGTTTACATTTATAAATTGAACTGGTTGTAACATTAGATTAATGTTGAGGGCGAATATAATTAGAATATACGTATATATGCATTAGATCAAAAATAAAATTAGGGATAACTGTAGATTACCAAATAAAGTTTCGTAATTTCTTACGGTATGTGTACATATGTATTTTATTGGTTACGTATCGATTCTAGGATACTATGCTCATAATAAGCGACGTGTTAGTCACTGACTTCAAGACTGAACTGACGTTTGGTGATATTTCCTTCAATCCATTGTTCATGAGAAAGTCGCGACCTGAAAACACAATTTTGAGTCCGAATTGCAAAAATCTTTATAACGGCAAAAGGCAAGTGCGTTTGAACATTTATTATAAAGATTATACTATATACTATTATATTACAGTATTTATTTTTTAGAATAAAGGACTTAATTATTAAAGAAGTCTTACATTGTATGTGACTGCATATGGGAAAATCAAGGACTGGCAGATCTTTATTACATGTATTTTTTTTTATGAAAACCACTGAACTTCATCAACTGATTTTTAAGGTTTAAGTGACCCTGTTTAACTACTAGTGATGTTTTTTGTATTGTTATACATTGTATATCACTGTATTCACTTCTTAGGTGTATTTGCATAAAATACATTACATGTACTTAGTTACTAAACATACCTCAAGATATTCCAGGTTTCCGATCACTTCACGATCTCTACACGTGTAGAGTATAGCTATGTGATCGGAACCCCTGGAGTGTCGAGGATGGTTACTAAAAAGTGTCAATGCATCCGTACTAAACCTTACTAGGATTGCGTAATAACTGTTGAACTCTGCGTCAGTGATAGGGCTGATGTGTTTGTTTGTAAATTTTGGCAAATTATGCAAAAAGAATGTAAATTTTCAGTTTTGCATGTCCACAGGGTTCAGTACATATTTTACTGTCACCAAACAACCTATGTCATTATGTTTACTAGTGTTTATAAGCATGTAGTAGAGAACGCTGGTTTGACCGATAATTCGACTTTATAAAGGCATACCATATAAATTGTCCGGAAAATTCGACTTTATTTAGGTTTTTACTTCAATAACACTACAGCTTAGACATGATATGTGTATTATACAGGGTCTTAATACTTAATTGCATGTCCATTTCAAGATATCAATTTTTACACTCTTTTGCTATATTCAATGGTTATACACGGTTATTTCAGTAATACATAACAAACTTTATTCTAGTCCTACATATATTTTACTATTAATTTGTATGGGATATACATGTAACAACCCTGGTCAAGGCACACACACTGATATTTATTGACTGATATTCCACATAAATATTCGCAGCTAAGAAATAAAATAACTCTCCTCCAAAACATATTGCAGCGTGAAATGTTCCACGTATTATGCTATCGTCCACTGAATTCTCATTTAGACAGCACTATTTCTGATGACGATATACAGACGTGTATACATATTTCCTATGCGTGGAGGTGTTATTGTCTATTAAATATTTTATTATATTTATGCCAAACGTTGTCTTGACTTAGAATTTCCATCAGGTGACGTCGTTTGGGTAGAATATTCTTTATACTAATTATCTCATACCTCCTTTGCACAGTTTACACACGACACAATGATAGTGATCAATCTTTTTGGTGAACAATTTGAAAACTCCACTGAAACACGCACTTGATGAAAATCGTGCAATGTAATAATATCTGAAGACTTGAACAATTGACTATCAGTTTAGACGTAACATATACTTAGTGATAGTCATACGTCCATATTCCTTTTCAATGAGTCATACACACTAACATACGTCACGTGTAGGTCGATCGCGCGCTTTGTCACTAGATCCACCGTGCTGGTCAGCGATGCGTGCGAAATAGGCGTAGAGCTTTCGGTGTTATCGATGTATGTAGATCACGATATATTTCTGATCCATGATATCGATGCCACTATGGTTGAAATGTACCACTAATACATTGTTTACGTTGTCGAGTCTGTGACCATTATAAAAAATGCTAATTACCGATACTTGCTAATGATCTTATACAAAATATGCAGCAGGTCCCTGTGGTTTTTATTTAGAGGCGCTCAAGTCATGTAATGATATGTGTAAAATTATTTTCTGAAAAAAAAATAATCAGAACTAATTTGCCCGTGTTTGTATTCCCACTAAAATATTATTATAAGAACACTATATTGTTAAGCCGTGTTTACATATGAATAGACATGACATAAGAGTGTGAAAATAGGTTACATAAAAAACTACTCAAACGTCAGCTATGTCATTGCTAAATTTAGATAATATTTGAACTAAATCAGCAATAATTTAAAACGCAGTTACAGGGAATTATTTTTCCCGCTAATGTAAATGGACTATTAGAAATTTTGCCAAAAAACCATACAAAATTTTTCTGGAAACTTCTGCGTAATTTAATAAAGGTTGTGATAGAGTTTCTAATATCCCCATTAAGATATCATGTTAATAAACCACTATTACTGGTATGAACGAGTTTAAACGATTATCTTTGTATCTATTACCACAACCTTAAGATACTGGTGTTCCCTTACCATATGTTTAATATACCAGAAACACAAAGTCGTATGTGTTTTTTTTTTAACGCATACTGAATTATCGATATTCTAAGTTCCTAGACATAGGCAAAGCTGTTATTAGATGCCAATCGTCATTACACATGTAAAACATATATATATTTATTGGTTAAAACATTTCGTTCTGCCAGGTCCCTGACATTAAATAGACTTATCTGATTATTACGGTAATCTTATAACCACTCCGTAATTGACAACAATCCCATAAGATTTCATGTTCGCAATGGCCTCGAAGTCGATACTGTCACCTGTTACATAAATAAAAACATTTTTTCTACTCCTAGCTACACAATTGATTAAGCAACGCCATTTGTCCCAGTTATAAATATACACTTAGATTGTTGTGCTCTTTGGGCGAGATGACCTATGTACATTAAATAATTTCTGATGTTTTTTTTTAAACTGTTTCTCCCAAACAATGTCTGTATTTTTCATTGGTAAACCAGAAGTGTACCCACAATGGGATGTTTCAGATTTACTCTATGATAAACGTGATAGTGATAATAAGGATCTGTAATCTTAATCAGATTGGGACCATGGGGCTAAAAAAGGCTAACTTTGGTCAATTTAGTACGTGAGACAGTCAATCGTCAATTACCTGGTTATCTATCAAAAGATAAAGCAAACTACTCCAGTGTAATTAAACGGAGACAAAAGTGATTAACGCTAGGACAATTCCATTCCTGGTTACATTACCTAGTGCCCTTTAAAAATAAATTGTCACCCTTTGGTGATTCATCTTTACATCTGCTCGTTGTGATCACTATAATTTAACTTTGGGCAGAGTCTTGTAGATTTGTACATATAATAATCGAGATCATCGGTGATAATGACCTATTTTTTCAGAAATCTGACAACAATGTATCATGATTACAATGCTGGCAGCACACTTCATTTGTTCCCACTTCAAGAATGGTCAATAGTAAAACAAAGAAACATATTGATTTTCGATTATTAAAATGCTTTTAATTGGTTCAAATGTCACCCGTTAATTTTTTGATTTCTATTTCCAATAACTGTTTTTAGTGATTAACAATTTTATATATAAATTATCATAATCTATACAGTATACCGAGATTATTCTCCTTCATTGGTACACATTGAACAAACACTTTTTTGACTATTCTCCCGATGTAAAGCAACCCCAAACTATTTGACTGTTACAATTTTTGTCTAAATAAATTTTCGTCATTTAACTTATTGATTTTTACACTTTAACAGCAAGCTGAATATAGCTATTAACGCAATCCATTGAAAGTTGATTGGTAAAATGAATTAAACTATATGTTTCAGTTTTCTCCTGTTAACGACAATGGTGTTCAATATATGTAAAATCAAAATGAAAACTTGGAGATGTATAATAACATTGATCCTTATGGTTTAGTAAAAACATACCTTAATGCATTTCGAAAGGGATTTTCAGTTCCTTTTTCAGATAAAACCATTTACATTAGTAAATATATTTCTTTGACTCGCATGGTTCCCACTCCAGATGGCGAACTGGTAATAATTTGGTGATTTAATATCCTGGTTGAGGATCGGGGCATTTTCAGAAATTACCAGAGATTATTGCCATTAGAATACATTTTTGTGTTAATACATAAAGGGAGACCATCTGTTCCCACTCTTAACATTTGAACTTAGTGGGGATACTATCCATTCCTTTATAACATTACTCCCTTTAATAGATAATGCTTTACATTTGGTTCAGGTTTTTCCTGCCTTTCTGAATTGTATTTTCATTTCCATCTTTGACAATATTATATAAAACATATGTCGATACATGGGCCATACAGATTTTGACGCATACCCTCCATTAAATTCTGATTTTATGGCTCAATCAATCTATATCCATCTTTCCATACTAATTTTCGTTATCTGTCAAGGCAAAGTCGCCATTTTTACAATAATCAAAAATCTTTATCCTTATAATGTATATTCAGAATATATTCCACAAAATGGCTCATTTGTTTTCATTCTCTTACTCAATCATTCATGGTTTAAGATAAAAAACATGAACTTCCAAACATTTTTATGGTCTAGTAGTGCCTCTTTGCTATTTTTTAGTTAACTCACTCATTCTTTAGTATATTGTCCACTGTAACCAAATAGCTAATATTTGTTCATTAGAATCGTTTCCGTGATTTTTTTATATCTGGCCATTAATTTTTTTCATCGAAAAAGTATCTTGCTATCTATACATGGTGTTAGAGACTGAGATGTCTTGTCTTTTCCTGTCATTGTTCCGTTAATTTGTTCCGGAGCATAATCATCAGAAAAACAGTAGAGATATTTCCTTACGAAGTTCTTGCCATATTCGCTGTATTGAGACTTGATCATAATTTTTTTAATTGAACGCAAGCTGGTTAAAACTCGTTTGTGCCTTTGCTATTTTTCAAGTTAATCATTTTTTTATGATTTTCCGAAAAAACCATGGTCAACAAAGGGTGACAACATGGGATATCACTTTTTTGACGAGGATGTTTCACCTTTTGAATAGGTATATGATAATGTCTTGAAAACTAACAAGTAGGTTAAGATATCACGTCCACGAATATAATTGGGTTTACATCAAATTCATGTGCTTTATTGTCCATGCGACATGTATAAGTGCCTGTACTTACATAATGCGTTTTTATTGAAATTTTTCACTTTTACTGAAGCTGTATCAATCCATAGAAAGTAATGCAATGTTAACTTTTGACTTATCAGTGAAAAAAGTCCATCATAAGAATCGTTTCGATACAAATGTACTAAATTTGCATTACAAATGATATTATGTTTTTTTTCTATCCCAGATGTGGGCCCTTGTTGGATACTATATCTTTCAGTTTTCCCCGAATCAAAAAAACGTGACGACAAGACAGGGTATACTGGAAATCAAAAGGCATGGGATGAAGCGTTACCTTTAATAAGGTATCTGTTACCAAACTAACCATGGATTTACCCCTTTAGAAGGTAAATAAATTTTCATTTTCCGTACACATAATTAAGCAATGATAACCATGGCAGTGATTGTGTCAATGTCGCAAACATCTGACGTAATGTTTTGACGTAAAATTTTGGACGCTTTTACAATTTGTATTGCATTGGTCAGTGTCTATGAATCTTCTCCGCAAAAGGAGACCACGAAAACGTGGACCTTTAGAGAGAAGTACATGTTTCAGTTTTACCGACAAAAGGTGACGACAGGGAAGGGGCAACATGATAAAGCAACCCGTGGATGAACGACGGATTGTTCAATTCCATGAATGGTAATACTGGAGACCCGAGTGGACGACAGGAAGGGCAACACGGTAAGTCATCCATTGGATGATCGATCCATGAATGGTGTCAACTCCTACATGAATGGTATACTGAGAGTCTTGAAAAACTACCAAGTGCATTTAGGTCAGTATACTCTCACTGTGACAACAACTCCGTATATCTGCCAGGTTAATGCATTTTCATCAATTTCTACGCAAATGTGCCATGCGACAGTGCGATAATGCGCCATGCGACAGTGCGATAATGCGCCATGCGACATTGTGTTTGTCGCATGGCTCATTGTTTCGATGTCGCATTGTCGCCCATGCGACAGTGCGACAAAGCCTAAATCAATCACCATAGAAATCAGAAATATCTAACTTTCGACTTATCAACTAGAAGGGAAAGTCGGCCATGTTGATTGACGTGTTAAAATAAGCACTTCATATATATATATATTGCCATTACAATAATTATATATTTTCTTCTCACGCAAATGGTAACCACGAAACGTGGCCCTTGTAGGAGACTATATCTTTCAGTTTTCCGAAAACCGAGTGACGACAGGAAAAACATGGTAAGCATCATTGGATGACGACGGATGGTTGCCTCCATAAATGGTATACTGAGAGTCTTGAAAAACTACCAAGTGCATTAAGGTAAGTATACTCTCATTGTGACACCACCCGGTATATCTGTCAGATTAATGTATTTTCATCAATTTGTACGCAAATGTGTGCCATTTGACAGTGCAACAATGTGCCATGCGACATTGTGTTTGTCGCATGGCTCATTGTTCCAATGTCGCATTGTCGCCCATGCGACAGTGCGACAAAGCCTAAATCAATCACTAAAGAAATCAGAAATATCTAATTTTCGACTTATCAACTGCAAGGAAAAGTCAGCCATATTGAATGGCGTTTCGAAATAAGCACTTCAAATATATATTGCCATTACAGTAATGATATATTTTCTTCTCTCGCAAATGGTAACCACGAAACGTGGCCGTTGTTGGAGAATATATGTTTCAGTTTTCCGAGACCCGAGTGACGACAGGAAGGGCAACATGGTAAACATCCTTGGATGACGATGGATTGTTCAATTCCATGAATGGTATACTGGAGACCCGAGTGACGACAGGAAAGGCAACATGGTAAGCATCATTGGATGACGACGGATGGTTCACCTGCATGAATGGTATACTGAGAGTCTTGAAAAACTACCAAGTGCATTTAGGTAAGTATACTCTCACTGTGACAACACCCGGTATATCTGCCAGATTAATGCATTTTCATCAATTTGTACGCAAATGTGCCATGCGACAGTGCGATAATGTGCCATGCGACATTGTGTTTGTCGCATGGCTCATTGTTTCAATGTCGCATTGTCGCCCATGCGACAGTGCGACAAAGCCTAAATCAATCACCATAGAAATCAGAAATATCTAACTTTCGACTTATCAAATAGAAGGGAAAGTCGGCCATGTTGATTGACGTGTTAAAATAAGCACTTCATATATATATTGCCATTACAATAATTATATATTTTCTTCTCACGCAAATGGTAACCACGAAACGTGGCCCTTGTTGGAGACTATATGTTTCAGTTTTCCGAGACCCGAGTGACGACAGGAAGGGCAACATGGTAAACATCCTTGGATGACGATGGATTGTTCAATTCCATGAATGGTATACTGGAGACCCGAGTGACGACAGGAAAGAAAACATGGTAAGCATCATTGGATGACGACGGATGGTTCACCTCCATGAATGGTATACTGAGAGTCTTGAAAAACTACCAAGTGCATTTAGGTAAGTATACTCTCACTGTGACAACACCCGGTATATCTGCCAGGTTAATGCATTTTCATCAATTTGTACGCAAATGTGCCATGCGACAGTGCGATAATGTGCCATGCGACATTGTGTTTGTCGCATTGCTCATTGTTTCAATGTCGCATTGTCGCCCATGCGACAGTGCGACAAAGCCTAAATCAATCACCATAGAAATCAGAAATATCTAACTTTCGACTTATCAAATAGAAGGGAAAGTCGGCCATGTTGATTGACGTGTTAAAATAAGCACTTCATATATATATTGCCATTACAATAATTATATATTTTCTTCTCACGCAAATGGTAACCACGAAACGTGGCCCTTGTAGGAGACTATATCTTTCAGTTTTCCGAAAACCGAGTGACGACAGGAAGGGCAACATGATAAGCAACCTTGGATGACGACGGATTGTTCAACTCCATGAATGGTATACTGGAGACCCGAGTGACGACAGGAAGGGCAACATGGTAAGCATCATTGGATGACGACGGATGGTTCACCTCCATGAATGGTATACTGAGAGTCTTGTAAAACTACCAAGTGCATTTAGGTAAGTATACTCTCACTGTGACAACACCCGGTATATCTGCCAGGTTAATGCATTTTCATCAATTTGTACGCAAATGTGCCATGCGACAGTGCGATAATGTGCCATGCGACATTGTGTTTGTCGCATGGCTCATTGTTTCAATGTCGCATTGTCGCCCATGCGACAGTGCGACAAAGCCTAAATCAATCACCATAGAAATCAGAAATATCTAACTTTCGACTTATCAAATAGAAGGGAAAGTCGGCCATGTTGAATGACGTTTCGAAATAAGCACATTCATATATATATTGGCCATTACAATAATTATATATTTTCTTCTCTCGCAAATGGTAACCACGAAACGTGGCCCTTGTAGGAGACTATATGTTTCAGTTTTCCGAGACCCGAGTGACGACAGGAAGGGCAATATGTAAACATCCTTGGATGACGATGGATTGGAGAAACGACAGGAATGGCAACATGGTAAGCATCATTGGATGACGACGGATGGTTCACCTCCATAAATGGTATACTGGAGTCTTGAAAAACTACCAAGTGCATTTAGGTAAGTATACTCTCACTGTGACAACACCCGGTATATCTGCCAGATTAATGTATTTTCATCAATTTGTACGCAAATGTGCCATGCGACAGTGCGATAATGTGCCATGCGACATTGTGTTTGTCGCATGGCTCATTGTTCCAATGTCGCATTGTCGCCCATACAACAGTGCGACAAAGCCTAAATCAATCACCATAGAAATCAGAAATATCTAATTTTCGACTTATCAACTGCAAGGGAAAGTCAGCCATATTGAATGGCGTTTCGAAATAAGCACTTCAAATATATATTGCCATTACAGTAATGATATATTTTCTTCTCTCGCAAATGGTAACCACGAAACGTGGCCGTTGTTGGAGAATATATGTTTCAGTTTTCCGAGACCCGAGTGACGACAGGAAGGGCAACATGGTAAACATCCTTGGATGACGATGGATTGTTCAATTCCATGAATGGTATACTGGAGACCCGAGTGACGACAGGAAAGCAAAACATGGTAAGCATCATTGGATGACGACGGATGGTTCACCTGCATGAACGGTTTACTGGTGTCGTGAAAAACTACCAAGTGAATTTAGATAAGTATACTCTCACTGTGACAACACTCGGTATATCTGCCAGGTTAATGCATTTTAATCAATTTGTACGCAAATGTGCCATGCGACAGTGCGATAATGTGCCATGCGACATTGCTCATTGTTTCAATGTCGCATGTTGTCCTGCGACAGTGCGACAAAGCCTAAATCATTCACCATAGAAATCAGAAATATCGCACTTATCAAATAAAAGGGAAAGTCGGCCATGTTGATTGACATAAGCATTTTATATATATATTGCCATTACAATAATTATATATTTTCTTCTCACGCAAATGGTAACCACGAAACGTGGCCCTAGTAGGAGACTATATTTTTCAGTTTTCCGAAAACCGAGTGACGACAGGAAGGGTAACATGGTAAACATCCTTGGATGACGATGGATTGTTCAATTCCATGAATGGTATACTGGAGACCCGAGTGACGACAGGAAAGGCAACATGGTAAGCATCATTGGATGACGACGAATGGTTCACCTCCATAAATGGTATACTGGAGTCGTGAAAAACTACCAAGTGCATTTAGGTAAGTATACTCTCACAGTGACAACACCTGGTATTTCTGCCAGGTTAATGCATTTTCATCAATTTGTACGCAAATGTGCCATGCGACAGTGCGATAATGTGCCATGCGACAGTGTGTTTGCCGCATGGCTCATTGTTCCAATGTCGCATTGTCGCCCATGCGACAGTGCGACAAAGCCTAAATCAATCACCATAGAAATCAGAAATATCTAATTTTCGACTTATCAACTGCAAGGGAAAGTCAGCCATATTGATTGACGTTTCGAAATAAGCACTTCAAATATATATTGCCATTACAATAATTATATATTTTCTTCTCTCGCAAATGGTAAACACGAAACGTGGCCCTTGTAGGAGACTATATCTTTCAGTTTTCCGAAAACTGAGTGACGACAGGAAGGGCAACATGATAAGCAACCTTGGATGACGACGGATTGTTCAACTCCATGAATGGTATACCGGAGACCCGAGTGACGACAGGAAGGACAACATGGTAAGCATCATTGGATGACGACGGATGGTTCACCTCCATGAATGGTATACTGAGAGTCTTGTAAAACTACCAAGTGCATTTAGGTCAGTATACTCTCACTGTGACAACACTCCGTATATCTGCCAGGTTAATGCATTTTCATCAATTTCTACGCAAATGTGCCATGCGACAGTGCGATAATGCGCCATGCGACATGGTAATGTGTTTGTCGCATGGCTCATTGTTTCGATGTCGCATTGTCGCCCATGCGACAGTGCGACAAAGCCTAAATCAATCACCATAGAAATCAGAAATATCTAACTTTCGACTTATCAAATAGAAGGGAAAGTCGGCCATGTTGATTGACGTGTTAAAATAAGCACTTCATATATATATTGCCATTACAATAATTATATATTTTCTTCTCACGCAAATGGTAACCACGAAACGTGGCCCTTGTTGGAGACTATATGTTTCAGTTTTCCGAGACCCGAGTGACGACAGGAAGGGCAACATGGTAAGCATCCTTGGATGACGACGGATGGTTCCCCTTCATGAATGGTAAAAAGTAGAGTCGTGAAAAACTACCAACTGCATATAGGTAAGTATACTACTTAAAACTGACGTAATAGTAAAGAAATTATTCTAAATAATGAATGTTTATCATTTTTTATATGCAACTAACGTCATTTGAAAACTCGACATGCGGCATGCGAACAGTGTGTTTGTTTGCATAGCGACGTACTTGTCAAATGAAGTATTGTCGCACTATCGCATGGCATATCTTGGCGCACTGTTGCATGACCCATTGTCGTATTCATTGACGTTTCGAAATAAGCAACGGTCAATATACTGCTATCACGCTAATTATATACTTCTTTCTCTCGCAAATGGTAACCACGTGAGGTGGCCGTTTTTGGAGACTATATGTTTCAGTTTTCCGAGACCCGAGTGACGACAGGAATGGCAACATGGTAAGCATCCTTTGATGACGACGGATGGTTAACCTCCATGAATGGTAAACTGGAGTCATGAAAAAAAACCAACTGCATTTAGGTGGGTATACTTTGATTTACGTATTAGTTAAGAAAATATTCTAAATAATGAATTTTTATCAATTCGATCGACTGTACGTCATGCGACAACTCGACAATGCGCCATGTGACAATGTGTTTGTCGCATAGCGCATTGTCGGACTGTTGCATGGCATAATGTCGCACTGTCGCATGGCGCATTGTAGTATTGATTGATGTCTCGAAATAAGCACATCATACATACTGCTATCACACTAATTATACACTGCTTTCTCTCGCAAATGGTAACCACGAGAGGTGGCCGTACCATATGTTTTAGTTTTCCGAGACCCGAGTGACGACAGGAAAGGCAACATGGTAAGCATCCTTGGATGACGACGGATGGTTCACCTCCATGAATGGTAAACTGAAATCGTCACGAACTACAAACTGCATTTAGGTAAGTATAAAAACGTGACAAACATATATCCAGAATATCTGCTCATATTAATTGTAAAGACACTGTTATAAATATTGAATTTGTCTCACTGTCGCATGACATATTGGCGCACTGTCGCATGACTCATTGTCGTATTCATTGATGTTTCGAAATAAGCAAGTCATATATACTGTTATTACAATAATTATATACTTCTTTCTCTGCAAATGGTAACCACGTGGGGTGGCCATTTTTGAAGACTATATGTTTCAGTTTTCCGAGACCCGAGTGACGACAGAAAGGGGAACATGGTAAGCATCCTTAGATGTCGACTCATGGTTAACCTCCATGAATGGTAAACTGGAGTCATGAAAAACTACCAACTGCATTTAGGTAGGTATACTTTGATTTACGTATTTGTTAAGAAACTATTCTAAATAATGAATTTTTATCAATTTGATCGACTGTACGTCATGCGACAACTCGACAATGCGCCATGTGACAATGTGTTTGTCGCATAGCGCATTGTCGGACTGTTGCATGGCATAATGTCGCACTGTCGCATAGCGCTTTGTAGTATTGATTGATGTCTCGAAATAAGCACATCATACATACTGCTATCACACTAATTATACACTGCTTTCTCTCGCAAATGGTAACCACGAGAGGTGGCCGTACCATATGTTTTAGTTTTCCGAGACCCGAGTGACGACAGGAAGGGCATCATGGTAAGCATCCTTGGATGACGACGGATGGTTCACCTCCATGAATGGTAAACTGAAATAGTCACGAACTACAAACTGCATTTAGGTAAGTATATAAAAACGTGACAAACATATATCCAGAATATCTGCTCATATTAATTGTAAAAACACTGTTATGAATATTGAATTTGTCTCACTGTCGCATGACATATTGGCGCACTGTCGCATGACTCATTGTCGTATTCATTGATGTTTCGAAATAAGCAATAATTATATACTTCTTTCTCTGCAAATGGAAACCACGTGGTGTGGCCATTTTTGAAGACTATATGTTTCAGTTTTCCGAGACCCGAGTGACGACAGAAAGGGGAACATGGTAAGCATCCTTAGATGTCGACTCATGGTTAACCTCCATGAATGGTAAACTCGAGTCATGAAAAACTACCAACTGCATTTAGGTGGGGTATACTTTGATTTACGTATTAGTTAAGAAAATATTCTAAATAATGAATTTTTATCAATTTGATCGACTGTACGTCATGCGACAACTCGACAATGCGCCATGTGACAATGTGTTTGTCGCATAGCGCATTGTCGGACTGTTGCATGGCATAATGTTGCACTGTCGCATGGCGCATTGTAGTATTGATTGATGTCTCGAAATAAGCACATCATACATACTGCTATCACAATTATATACTGCTTTCTCTCGCAAATGGTAACCACGAGAGGTGGCCGTACCATATGTTTTAGTTTTCCGAGACCCGAGTGACGACAGGAAAGGCAACATGGTAAGCATCCTTGGATGACGACGGATGGTTCACCTCCATGAATGGTAAACTGAAATCGTCACGAACTACAAACTGCATTTAGGTAAGTATAAAAACGTGACAAACATATATCCAGAATATCTGCTCATATTAATTGTAAAGACACTGTTATAAATATTGAATTTGTCTCACTGTCGCATGACATATTGGCGCACTGTCGCATGACTCATTGTCGTATTCATTGATGTTTCGAAATAAGCAAGTCATATATACTGTTATCTACAATAATTATATACTTCTTTCTCTGCAAATGGTAACCACGTGGGGTGGCCATTTTTGAAGACTATATGTTTCAGTTTTCCGAGACCCGAGTGACGACAGAAAGGGGAACATAATAAGCTTCCTTAGATGTCGACTCATGGTTAACCTCCATGAATGGTAAACTGGAGTCATGAAAAACTACCAACTGCATTTAGGTAAGTATACTTTAACTTACGTAACTGTAAAGAAATTATTCTAAATAATGAATGTTTATCAATTTGTGCAACTACACGCCATGCGACAACTCGACAATGCGCCATGCGACAGTTTGTTTGTTGCATAGCGCATTGTCGTATTTTCGCATAGCATATTGTCGCACTATCGCATGACCCATTGTCGCACTGTCGCATGAAACATTGTCATATTCATTGACGTTTCGAAATAAGCACGTCATATACAATGCTATCACACTAATTATATACTTCTTTCTCTCGCAAATGGTAACCACGTACTGTGGCGGTTTTTAGAGTCTATATGTTTCAGTTTTCTGAGACCCGAGTGACGACAGAGAGGGCAACATGGTAAGCATCCTTAGATGTCGACTCATGGTTAACCTCCATGAATGGTAAACTGGAGTCCTGAAAAACTACCAACTGCATTTAGGTAGGTATACTTTGATTTACCTATTTGTTAAGAAACTATTCTAAATAATGAATTTTTATCAATTTTATCGACTTTACGCCATGCGATAACTCGACAATGCGCCATGTGACAATGTTTTTGTCGCATAGTGCATTGTCGGGCTGTTGCATGGCATAATGTTGCACTGTCGCATGGCGCATTGTCGTATTCATTGATGTCTCGAAATAAGCACATCATATATACTGCTTTCACATTAATTATACACTTCTTTCTTTCACAAATGGTAACCACGTGAGGTGGCCGTTTTTGGAAACTATATGTTTCAGTTTTCCGAGACCCGAGTGACGACAGGAATGGCAACATGTTAAGCATCCTTGGATGACGACGGATGGTTCACCTCCATGAATCGTTACAAACTACAAACTGCATTTAGTTAAGTATAAAAACGTGAAAAGCTTATATCCAGAATACCTGCTCAGTTTAATTGTAAAGACACTGTTCTAACTAATGAATTTGTATCAATTTGTGCGACTATACGTCATGCGACAACTCGACAATGCGCCATGCGACAGTGTGTTTGTTGCATAGCGCATTGTCGTATATTCGCATAGCATATTGACGCACTATCGCATGACCCATTGTCGCACTGTCGCATGACACATTGTCGTATTCATTGACGTTTCGATATAAGCATGTCATATACACTGCTATCACACTAATTATATACTTCTTTCTCTCGCAAATGGTAACCACATACGGTGGCCGTTTTTAGAGACTATATGTTTCAGTTTTCTGAGACCCGAGTGACGACAGAGAGGGCAACATGGTAAGCATCCTTAGATGTCGACTCATGGTTAACCTCCATGAATGGTAAACTGGAGTCATGAAAAACTACCAACTGCATTTAGGTAGGTATACTTTGATTTACGTATTTGTTAAGAAACTATTCTAAATAATGAATTTTTATCAATTTTATCGACTTTACGCCATGCGATAACTCGACAATGCGCCATGTGACAATGTTTTTGTCGCATAGTGCATTGTCGGACTGTTGCATGGCATAATGTTGCACTGTCGCATGGCGCATTGTCGTATTGATTGATGTCTCGAAATAAGCACATCATATATACTGCTTTCACATTAATTATACACTTCTTTCTTTCACAAATGGTAACCACGTGAGGTGGCCGTTTTTGGAGACCATATGTTTCAGTTTTCCGAGACCCGAGTGACGACAGGAATGGCAACATGGTAAGCATCCTTGGATGACGACGGATGGTTCACCTCCATGAATCGTCACAAACTACAAACTGCATTTAGGTAAGTATAAAAACGTGAAAAACTTATATCCAGAATACCTGCTCAGTTTAATTGTAAAGACACTGTTCTAAATAATGAATTTGTATCAATTTGTGCGACTATACGTCATGCGACAACTCGACAATGCGCCATGCGACAGTGTGTTTGTTGCATAGCGCATTGACGTATTGTCGCATGACATTTTGTTGCACTATCGCATGGCATATTGACGCACTGTCGCATGACCCATTGTCGTATTCATTGACGTTTCGAAATAAGCATATCAATATATACTGCTATCACACTAATTATATACTTCTTTCTCTTGCAAATGGTAACCACGAGAGGTGGCCGTTTTTGGAGACTATGTTTCAGTTTTCCGAGACCCGAGTGACGACAGGAAGGGCAACATGGTAAGCATCCTTTGATGTGGACTCATGGTTAACCTCAATGAATGGTAAGCTGGTATCTTGAAAAACTACCAACTGCACTTTGGTAAGTATACTTTAAGTTAATTTAATGCTAAGTTAATTGTAATAAAACTGTTCTAAATAATCATTTTTATCAATTTGATCGACTATAAGCCGTGCGACAACTCGACCATGCGCCATGTGACAATGTGTTTGTCGCATAGGGTATTGTCGCACTATCGCATCCGGACTTATGGCAGCTGCCATGTAAAAGTTCTAAACAAGATTACCAATCTTTAAAATTTTCAATTCACAGGGTAGATAACCATAACGACCCTTTGGAGGTGACAGTATCTGTGAAACAGTTTTGTATGGGAACTTCTGAAGTAGGTCTTCACACAAGATGCAGGTCCAGATATATTTTCAGTGAGAGGGTTAAATACATAAGGGTGGTGCTAATGTTGCTGTGTAAATTCATCATTGTTTTATAGCTGTTGCTATTGCTGGTGCTTGTTGAATTCGTTGTATACCGTCTGCTTCAAACCATGTAACTTGTCACCATCTTAATGTTTGTGTCTTAAGATGTCGCTTTAAATCATAAAGCCACATATGTTCTCTCAAGCAAAGATGACATTGGTGCTTCTTCCGTTAGACAGGGGACTCTTCTTCGACTAGGGGTGTTGGTATAGGATTTGAACATCCTACCTGATTATGCTTCTTCTTGTGAAGTAGGTACATATCTCATCGAGTAAATGTTTTGCTGCCATTTTTGCATCTTTATTTTCCGCTTAGATTGGCCATTAGGCTTGACTTGTGACTAAAGCTTTGGTCACAGGTGCCACAATGCTAATCCAGACGGGCTCTGTGATGGCAGTTCAAATTTCTGATCGAAGAACGGACATTCTACGTAATAATTGCACATTCAATTTTATTGTTTTTGTCATCAACTGCGATGCACCACTCCAAAAGCGTCCACATGAACTAGGGTGTACCGATTTAGGGCGGGATTACTTTTCTAGACGGAAAGAAAGAAAATAAGTAATCCGTCCCCGTAATTATCGGCAACCTTTCCGACTTATAGTTCATGTGGACACTTTCAGGGTAGTGCTGTGCTGTTGGGAACAACTGCATTGAATTGACTGTGCAATTGCTGTAGAACGTCCGTTCTTCAAGTAGAAAATTGAATCGCCATCACAGAAAGCCCACCTGAATTATCATTGTCACAACGATAATCCAGTCGGACTTTTTGATGGTTGTTTCATTTGATTGAAGAACGGTTTTATGTCAATCGCACAGTAAATTTCCTCGCTTTTGTCATCAACTGCGATGCACCACTCCAAAAGCGTCCCCATGAACTAGGGTGTACCGGTTTAGGGCGGGATTACTTTTCTTGACGGAAAGAAAGGAAATAAGTAATCTGTCCCCGTAATTATCGGCAACCTTTCCGACTTATAGTTCATGTGGACACTTTAAGGGTAGTGCTGTGCTGTCGGGGATAACTGCATTGAATTGAATGTGCGATTGCCGTAGAACATTCGTCATTCAATCAGAAAATGGAACTGCCGTCACAGAAAACCCGCCTAAATTATCATTGGGGCACCTGTGCCCAAAGTCCACAAGTCAAGGCTGGTACGTCGGCATGAGTCGGCTTCCAGTGCTAAATGAAGCGGACAATTCAGATGCAAAAATTGCAACACAACATTTATTCGATGAGAAGTATCTACGTCACAAGAAGAGCCATAATCAAGTAGGAATGTTCAAATCCTATATCAACACCCCTAGACTAAGAAGAAGCCACCTGTCTAACGGAAGAAGCATCAATGTCATCCTTGCTTCAGAGAACAATGTGGCCATTTGATTTAAAGGGGCATCTCGGACACAGACATTAAGATGGTAACAAGTTACATGCTTTGATGCAGACTCTATATGACAAATTGTAAACAACAGTAGCATCAGCAGCAACTATAAAACAATGCTGAATTTTCCCAGCAACATCGACACCACCTCATTGTGTTTAAACACCTTTTTACAGCAAATTATCTGGACCTACATCTTGTGAGGAGACCTTTTCAAAGTTCTCAATTAACTGTTTGGCAAAGATATGGCCACCTCCACAAGGACGGTATGGTTATCGGATGGCGGAGAAGACAAGCATGTAGTCTGTAACAATGGAGAAGACATGAAGACTCGAGGGGAAAAAAATAACAAACACGAAGCCTTTGATACCATAATGAGGTAAGCAGATCTGCTACAACGATGAGGAATGGGTTAGGAACTATGGAAATTACGATAATGAAGGAATGTCAGAGAAACAAGGTACTGGTGAAAATGGAGGGAACATGAAACTTGTGGAAATGAACATGTTTGATGCAAAGTTTAAGTCCAATTATCAGATACATTCTTCAGTTACAAAATGATTCAATACACGAAAAAGTCATAGATGATGTAACAGAAGTCATTGATGTTGGAATCATTGTAATGAATACCTTTCAGTTGGCATTCATAGCCAATCAGACGACCATCAGGATAATGACAACCATCAGGATAGTGACGACCATCAGGATAATGACAACCATCGGGATAGCGACGACCATCAGATGGCAGACATTCCTGGATAGTGACTAAAATTAAAATTGGTACTTTCCCAGGTATAATATGTTTTTGAGAATGAACGTTTTGTGTTATTTCTGTACTTGTTTGGAAAAAAACTTTTTGGAAAATAAAATAAATGCAAGAAAATTTGCAATTAGGTCTGGAATATCGGAAAGCGGAAGAATAGGTTTCGTAAAGTACATGTATTTGAAAAGAAAAAAAAATAGATTTTTTTTTACAATTTTGATAAGCAACTTTAACTAATAAAAATAGACAATGGATTGGCTGGTTTTATTCATGTATTTTCCACTATACTAATGATATCAATATTTCTCCCAGAGTGACAACCATCAGGATAGTGACGAACATCAGGATAGTGACAACCATCAGGATAGTGACGAACATTAGGATAGTTACAACCACCAGAATAGCGAGAACCATTAGGATAGCGACGAACATCAGGTAGTGACAATTATCTTAGTAGTGACAACCATCAGGATATTGACAACTATCAGATTAGGATAGTGACAACCATCAAGATAGTGACACCGGATGGCAGACCATTGGTGATAAGCAGAGCGACATTCAGGTACATTTACTATTAAACTCAAATGAAAAGTTATTATTATGAAAAATGTTTGAATTGTAAAATTAAACTGCAGTATAATTGCTCACGTACCCTTTTTTCCAAATGTTCAAATTGCCTGTTATCTGTGGTCCAGCATCCATCAATTATTGTTAACGCTATTTCTCCAAAAGTAGAAAAGGGATCTATCTCGGATTTTAATAGTTGAAGTTTGTTACTACAATCTTTGATAGAAACTATAACAATAAATAATGGAGTTAAATGATTTAATTATTATATCATATGTTTTCCACCATACTGAAAGATTTCCCTTTCTTCCCGAATGGCAGTTCCAACATTTGGACCTCTTTTAGTGAACTGCTTTGCTGTGGATTCGTCTCGTTGACTCCACGATGTTTCAGTTTGGTAACTCTCGTTGGCAATACCAATTGGTTAGCATCTCAGGATGGCGACACCATCAGTATAGTGATATCTGACCATCAGGATAGTGACAATTTAACCATCAGGAGTGTGACAACCATCAGGATAGCGACAACCACCAGAATAATGACAGCCAGCAGAATAGTGACAAACATCAGGATAGTGACAACCACCAGGATAGTGACAACCACCAGGATAGTGATAAACATCAGGATAGTGATAACCATCAGGATAGTGATAACCATAACGATAGGATAGTGATAAACATCAGGATAGTGAAAACCATCAGGATAATGACAACAATCAGGATAGTGACAACAATCACGATAGGAAAGTGACAACTATCACGATAGGATAGTGACACCTATCACGATAGGATAGTGACAACCATCAGGAAAGGATAGTGGCACCATCAGGATAGCGACAACCAGTGAGGATGACGCGCATGAGGAGTTCGAGGAGGAAAACACCGTCTTCCCTCTCTGTGAGGAGCAGCACAAAGGCCCCGTGCCAGAGTCTCGCCCCCAAACGCATCCTGGTTTCCATGCCAAAAGTGAAAGTGACATGGATAAAGACATATCTGGTAAGCGCTTGTATGACTATATTTTCTGTTTGATGCTGTGAAACACCAATCATACATGTAGGTACGCTCGGTAAGCCCGAGCACATCAAAACAATAATAACAATCCTCGATGAAAATTAAATGAAATCCTAATTGAAGGTATGAAATAATAAAAAAAAAACATTTGCAATGATTTTCACAACGATTATCGATGTTTTCAATTATGCGATCGGTGATGTTTTCCAATGTTTACTTCGTTCCATTTCGTTTTCATATTTATGAGCAAAGTGTATATTTCCACACACAACGCTTTCTTAATTTATTCCTCAGCAGTAAATTTCTATCTATCTATTTGGATGTTACACAATTTGGTGATTAATAATTTATTAAAATGATTTATACAAAAAATAGATTTAAATGTGTTTGCAAAAGTCTTTTTGTTGAAGTGAGTGATTTTTGTTGAAGTTCCGAACTATATCTGATGAATTTACTACGCTCTCTTCCATCGAGATTTGGTAGCTCGAGTTGCCTCCCTTCATAGTAGGGATATATTATTTTTAGCTACCTTTTAATCATATATCATTTTCAAACCAATACATATAGAAAGTATACATAAAAAGATGTCAATCTCTAGTCAAGATTAATTTTATCTTTTTTGTTTTTGAAAACATGATACGACCGTAATACTGCTATATTTAGTAACAGTGCATAGCACTTGTTGTTCGACTTGTTCAAGCTGTGTTTAAACAAAAATACACAGTATATTACTTGCAGAAATGTTTCATTTCATAAAAAGTGTTATAAATAACCAAATTATGTACTTTTTATTTTGCAAAAGTATCTTGTCATGATTTAGAAGTAAAAAAACGGCAAATCAAAGTGATAAAAAGGAAACCAACACATAATCCGGAAATGGTAATACTTCTAATGTGGTTTTTTTTCGAAAATATTCTCAAATTTAGTAAACATTAAGATATCGATATATTTACTTTTTTCTTTTATTTTTTTTTCTTTGAAGAGACATTGGTAATTTTAGTAATTAATATATGAATATAGAAATGATTAATTTGATTAAGAAACGGCACTTAGATTTTTACCGGATTTATTAGTGTTGAAATTGTTATTTCAGAAATAAGAAATTTAAAATAAATTTATTTCAGTTATTTCAGGAAAATACGTTATTCAACTTATTGATCTTGAATCAACTTTAAATATCAAAAATAAATAAATATCTTTTGTTTAACTCTAAAATTCAACATTGTACAAAATATACTACAGGTATACTAAATTCAATATAAATGATAAGCCAATTTCTTTATTCCTTTGTTTGAGTCCTTCATTCACAGCATGTTTGAGTCCTTCATTCACAGCAAAATGTACTTGGTTTTAACCTTCGAGCTCTATTCTGTGTGTTACAGATTCACCCCCAACTCTTGCAACAACTCGGCGCCAGTTAAGTTTTCGGAGAAGCAGACTTTCTGCCACTGTTACAAAACATGCCAGTGAGGATAGGTCCGAGGACAGTTCCTTGACACCACCCAGTGCTCCCGAAATGCAGACAACATACGACACGTCCACCTCAGACGATCAAGATGTGAGTACACTTCATTGATTGATTATATGGGCGTGCTACCTTTCTTGTTTGCATACAGACAGTATGTTACCAATTGTATGTATTTTCTCTGTTACAGGAGTCAGACGGACCTAATGGAATGGGGGGCTATGGAGCGGTGGAGGCCCTGGCAGATTACCTTGTGTCCCTGAGGGATCAGATGACAGCCCTGGCCAGACGACAGGTGATCACCATCGTTTTCCTGTGGGGCGGCCTTTATCCCTTTGACAGGAGTTTCACCACCTTCCCCTCTCGTCACAGAACTAGGGCAGTCGCCCGATTTGAGGCGTCGAAGAGAGGGTGGCCCTTGGAGTGGAGTCAACCAAACAATACTTCCTCGGTCAGAACGCAGGACCTGCACAGTGGCCCGATTCTAAACGTGGATGCAATCATCATACGCCTATGCAGGGCTTTCTCGTCACCAGTGAAGAAGCAGGGAGCCTCTTGTACCAAGTGGACCATGGTGATGCAGGCATACAAGGCGATCCGCGACAAGTTCCTTGACAACCAGCAGGTCATGTCGCAGATTCAGCTTGTGTCACCAGTGGTAAGTAATATATGTATTCATATTGTGTATGTAAAATGCTACAAAGAATATAGAAAGGTGGAAAGGTAAAAAGTAATTATTTTGGCTTATTGTGAAACTATTGCATACAATGAAAACAAATTGATGTTATGTTTCATTCCGGTATTTTACAGGTTCAACAGAAGATCGAAGAGACATGATCACAGTGCGTTGAAGCAAGGGTTACAGATCGAGATTTCGGAGGAGAGCTGAAAGCTCCTGTCCCACGTCGTTTGAACATGCAACCTCACCGGTCAGGGTATCCCAAAGCCAGCAACACCAGTTTGATTCGTCATCCAACACCGCAGGTCATTCAACAACACGGAAGTATCGTCAGAAGTTCATATTGCCAACGAGCAGCGCCACGCCAGTAACATTCGGTTGCCACGACCGTTGTCTCTGCGCCGGTTTTCTGTTACTTCTGTTCCGGCTCCCTTTGCCACGATTCCTCAAGGGCCATACCAGATATACTTTGGGTCTGCGCCTTCGATGACTGTTTCTCTTCTGTTACAGATACCTAGTCCAGGTCAGCAGTTTGTTCCGATACCAATACAGCCATCCCCGCCTCAAGTCCTGTTCAGGTGGTTCCTCAAAACGTCATTCTGATTCAGCAGTTCGTCCCTATACATATACTGCCATGCTCTCTACGAAGTCCTGTTCATGTGGTTCCTCAAGGCACCATTCAGACTCAGCAGTTCGTCCCTATACAAATACTGCCATCCCCTCCTCTACCTAGTCCTGTCAAAGTGGTTCCTCAAAGCACCACTCCATCACAGCAGTTTGTCTCGATTGTACCACAGGAATCCACGATGTCGCGTCTACCATCAACACTTCGTCCGTCACCATCAAGCCCTGGCCCATCGCGAAGCAGCAACTCGTACTACAAACGTCAAAACGAAGAGGTCGAGAAAGGCAGGGTTGTGAGGACTGCAATATTATCATTTGAAGAATGGACAGAGACGATGAAGGCTAGAAGCTACACCACCAGAGAAATCCCAAGATTTAGGGATCCCTGATCTCCGTTTACATATACCAAGTGCTGGACAACAAGGCACAAGGGGGGGATATAAATATTTTAATGCTGCCTAGCAACACTGCTAGAAGGTCCCAAGCCCTTGAAAAAGC
The DNA here is from genome assembly GCF_041381155.1 of Argopecten irradians. Taxonomy (NCBI): domain Eukaryota; kingdom Metazoa; phylum Mollusca; class Bivalvia; order Pectinida; family Pectinidae; genus Argopecten; species Argopecten irradians. The sequence goes on from NW_027188330.1 coordinate 24,142, forward strand.
AGAGGGGAAATATTTGTATTCACTAAAAAAAACAACAAACACTGTGATAAATCGTGTAGTGTCGATAGCAATTCCTATGGTGAAGTGGCTATCACAATTGTCACTATGTGGCAGGAGACCCGGGTTCGATTCCTGGTGGGAATTTCAGCACAATTGGTTTGTTACAGCTTTTTTGGTCATATTTTGATATCTCGAGTCATAATTATATGTAGGATCATTCAAAGATAAAATTCTTGGTTCATGTTGCGAATTAAATTGTGTAATTGTATATGAAATTTTCATTTTGGGTTCATTTTGCAAATTAAATTGTGTAATTTTATGTGAAATTTCCATCATTTTTTTCTTTTCATTTGAAAAAAACAACAAACACTGTGAAAGACCATGTAGTGTTGAAAGCAATTCCTATGGTGAAGTGGTTATCACACTTGTCACTATGTGGCAGGAGACCCGGGTTCGATTCCTGGTAGAATTTTCAGCACAATTGGTTTGTTACAGCTTTTTTAGTCATATCTTGATATCTCGAGTCATAATTAGGGCTTTTCACCATGTGGTGAAAAGACCTATTTTTTTTTGTTCTGATTTTAGGGCTTTTCACCATGTGGTGAAAAGACCTATTGTTTTTGTTCTGTTTTTTATGATTCTTCTACACTTTTTTTGTGTCCAAAAGATCTTCAAAATGGTAAGAGGTATGCCAATTGCCTTATTGTTATATTGTATGGCATGAGTTGAAGGGGTGACCACAACATTTTTAAGTAGGTCAAAAATCCAAGATGGCCGCCATGACGTCATACCTAAAAAGTTTAAAACAGCCATAACTCAAAAACAGTTTAAGACACAGCAAATAATTTTGATGTTTTATGTAGATCGTATAAAAGACTAACTTTTATTTAATACAGCAATTAGGTCAAAGGTCAAACGAAAAAGTTCGCTATGGGGTCAAACTTCACGATTTTTTTTTTTTTTTTTTTTTTTGATTTTGAGAAATTTTCTTTTACATATCGATGCAGAATGTCATTCTGATGAATTTGGTGTCTTTTATTTTTCGGTAGCACTTCCGGTTAATGCTGTATGCCATTTTGAACAATCCTTTGATCTTTGCTAAATTCCCGCAAAAATGTTTAACATTATATATTGTCGAACTGAATGTCTAATATAGTCTGCAATTGCTATAGAAAAGACCCCTCTAATTGTTGTAAACACGACTCATATCTCAGATCCGGTCCAACTCAAGTCATTTATTCAAGGTCTACTAGGCGCTTGTACATGGTATAACGACATGGGTATATCAATAAACCGTTTCACTAATCTTGATCATGAGGTCATACTAAATAACCACTAGGCTTATTAGGATAGCTATAATTAGCAAATACATAACATCCTTCTCTTTTATAAAAGTTGAAATGTCTAGTAAAAAAATTAACTATTATCAATTATTAATTACTAATTTTTAAACTTATGATAAGCACATTATCAAAGCACTCATTATTGTCCATGGAATAAAGTCTTTCATATTCATATTTTGTAATATACTTATAGTGCTGATATACTAAATTGCATATTAATTAATGCACAGTTGTTATTTTTTCTCATGTAAGCACAGTTCATCACAAAAATGTCCTGAGATAACTAAGTGAAGTTATCATATTGCTTGTTTGGTATAGCTCAAACTATTTGTTCATTTTGAAACAAAATTAACTATTAAAGTTCACACCGGTTCAATTTAGAAATAATTGTAACAAATTAACTCGCAAATAATATTTACAAAGTCAAGACTAGTCTTCGAAGCGACTGGGAATACGGACCACTCTTCCACTTCGGGTTACCAGGGGTACAGGTGGTGATGTAACATATGGACTAGGTGGTGCCGGTGTCTCCTCAGGTGGTTCCATCGGACCCACATGTGGTTCCCTTTCCGGTTTCGCCTTAGAATCACTGTGATGTTCATCTGACACTGTGTCAGGCACTTCTGGAGATAGAACTGACTGTTTTGGCTGGAAGTCAGCTCTTGTAGGTCTAATATGGCGTCTATTACGTCTGTATTGACGACCATTTGTAGCCTTCACAAGGTAAGACCTTGGATGAGAATGTCTTTGTTCAATTTTTCCAGCGATC
>NW_027188331.1:0-26167 GCF_041381155.1 Argopecten irradians
ATTCTGTATACCTAGACATTTTCGTTGTGTATAAAACGGTTTCGTTTGTTTCCGTATTGCTCACTTTAGTGAACCACGAATATAGAAAACAACGAATATTCATGTTATATGGTACACACAACAAAACCTTAAAACATTATATGTAATTCCAACAAAAATGTAAGGGTAATAACAGAATATATAACTTTTAACATAAAACTACAACTTTATCATAAGCCACTTAAACAATTGTTTTTATTTCCAAATTAAATTTCAACTTGAAACCATAAATTCATATTTTACCATATTTTGTTAGGACTAAGAAGTACCGAAAAGTATTTGGACGGTCATATAGTTATCTCAGTAACGAAGGTAATACATAATAATTCATGTAACGTTGTGCGCAGTGCTTCCTGACTTCTTCCCGTCATATGGCAGTACCATAGGGTGCTCATGTCTTCAGCTGGTCCTGGTGCGATTGCATCAGCACTACTCCCTTGTTGTGGAATCGGTTCTGGACTACATTACCGTTTGTTTTCTAACATTCCTTGGACGGCAGCAGTCTAAGGCTTGGGAGGGTAGGTGGTGTAAAAGCCATATATGCGCGATGTTTAGTCGGAAGCTTTGGGGCTGAAGAGCACGTTATGGTTGAGTCAATAACACAATGATCTTTATGGGGGAGATGTCTGGTACGTTTTCTGATGTACATCTATTGGGGGGTGTCTGGGTTGGGCGGGTGTGATTGTGTTATGACATTCATGTACGTCGTGGGGTTTGTTTGAATTTTGTTATAATGTTTACTATGTTAGTACAGTAGGGTAGTTATAGGGTTTGAAATCTAGTTAAATATGACTTCGGGATAGTCGATCACAGGTTTGATGGATTTTGACAGAGAACATGCCCAAGCCGCTTAACCCATTTTCGTACCCCCACGGTACGTCGTCGCCCTTGGCCATCATACGACCTGTACTGGGACAGGATGACTAATCTTTGATTGTGGAGGATATCGGTTTTCCTTCGCGCGGGTAAACCCTGGGTATATTAGGTGGTTGCGCATTCCCCTCATTATCGATTTCGGAGGTGCGAATGACCTACGGAGATACGCGGAAAGGGGTTTACGTGATGGGAGTTTACGGAATAGGGGATACGAGAAACGGCAATTCAAGGAAAGGGACCAACGGATAGGTTGTTAGAGACAGTTGTGAGGGCCCCCTTACGCCCGCCCCCAATTGATGCCCCACACCCGCATACTGCTTTCCCAGGTGCCTAGCGCCCAGCTCCCCACCCTTTCCCCTTATTTTGATATTTTTTTTTTTTTTTGTTAATGCTCTGTTGACGAAGGATCTTGTTCTGGAGTTTGGAATCGGTTTGGGGGATGTGGACATACAACACTTGTGATATTTCATGGCTAGGCGTAACTTCTCATAGGTTATAAACTTTTGCATGCAGGACTTTCTGGTCTTGAATTCTGGTTGTAACGGGCAGTATAGGTTTCATGCTTAGTTTAAATGTTAGGTTTGATTGTGAAGTTGATAGTTGGTCTGGAGTTAATGTGGGTAAATAGGGTGGTGTTGTATAATGGTCGTTATAATGGGGCTCTGTGGGGTTTTTTGCATTCAGTAAAATATGTTTTTTAATATTTTTAACCAGTTGCAATTTTTTAGGGTATTTAATCGTTTTCAAGTTTTTTTCCTTTTTCATACTTCAAGACTTTATTTCAATGATGGCTCTGTATTCCGTTTCGTTTTTTAACATCTTATACATGTATATGATTTTTCACCATTTAAGTTTTCATTTATTTATTCTGGTTTGTTTCTATACAATGTAGTATAAGGTTTTCACTTTACCGTATCCTGTTTCACATTCTAGGTATACTATAACTTTTTTTTCTCTAAATCCTGTTTCAAATCATCGCATAATAATTGAAAATTGTGTTCATTATATCCATGTTTCATATTTACAGTGCTGTTGCTTTCTCCTGCTCCCCATTCCTGCTCAGCAACAACAATGGAGGTCTCCTCGGATAGATTATTGTTCACAATATGATCACTTCATCAATAAATTACAATAGATGTAAGTATACCGTAACATTATCCTTATCCGTTTTGAGGGATAGTTTATGTGTATCTTATTTAGTTCAGGACAGATAATCCCTCTATGTGGAAATTGTTTAAGCATTTATAAAAAATGTTTCGATTTATTTGGGATATGAGATAATATTGATAAATGAGCGCGTGTAAATTATGTAATTCCCAGCGATATCAGTGATAGTGATTACGTTTTCGAATGTATTCGGTATGAAGACAATGTCAGTGCAAACCAAAACAAATATTTTATTTTCGTCACGATAACGTAAAGAATGAGCCTCATTGTAAACCTTCCTATTTTTACCCTAATACAATAAAATGTCACGTTAGTTAAAACAACAAAGAATGGTCTATGTTTAATGTCATTATATCCTAAAAATGACCCAGAACAAAAAAAAACAAGGTTTCACTTTAAATGTTGATTTTATTTGATTTTAATTGAGGTTTTGTTTAATACTTTGTTTTTCTTCATTTTCAGATGTCGCGCAAATATTACATTAATACAGGACGTCTGTGGAAATCCTTTTGTTCATTTGTCGATTTAAAACTTATATATGTTTTTGTTTTGTCGTTCATTGTTTGTTAATTAAAACCTACAAATATAATTTTAATTCTATGTTTTCATTACTTGAGAATTTAAAAGTGTTGAGACTATACAACATCAAAACAAAAGTTGCGTCTCATGACACTTGGATGGACTATATCCGAAATACCATTCATTATCTCATTTGCTTCACCGAAGTTCGTACCCTCGGAGTGGATAGTCGTTATCAACCAAACGACAAAAGGTAGGTACACCGGAATGATTATGGTATATGGACATATACTTTTTTTCAGTTATGTTATATTACTAAAGATAAACAAAACTGGCAATACATTTGGTTTATAATGGTACTTTTAACAAAAACAAAGAATCAAGTTAAAACTGAAACACTGTATTTTATTCAGCAAGATAATCATGTAAATGGACGTGTACTTTGCAGTGTACTAGTACAGCTTATGTACTACAGAACACAAAAATGTTGGTTTTAAGGTAGAAATATGGCGAGAGTTAGACTTAGAAAAATATGAATGGTCCAGACTATTTCCGATTAAATGTTCCTTTCTTTGTTGCTTATATCAAACGAGTCTCCTTGTATAAGGGATTAATTTATATGAAACGTGTCGTTGTTAAAAAGAACACTCATTTTACCAGAAGCCACACACACCATTATTATCATTTTATGACTCTCAGTACAGCAATAATTGTATATTATTTCACATTTAGTATTTATTTCAAGTTTGCATTTTGGAATGATATAATTTCGAAATGTGTGTTAGTTAGAGCTATACGTCAAAACATTATTTCACATTATATTGTACTTATAGTGTACTCACCCAACCGATGGAATCAAGTCGCTACACAAAAGGAATGTCATCTGAATAGTTATGGCTGACTAAAATGGATACAGTAAAGAAGAGTTTAGACTAGAACTAAGTGGTGTAGATTAGAATGTAACCTAAAACATAAAACCGTTCTTTTAAACGACAGATAACAAAAAAAAAAACAAATACAAAACACGACAAAATTCATAGATCATTTTAAAGAATAACAGCAAATGCAATATTAATAGTCATTCTTCACTCCTTTCAGTTTCTATTGGTCCGTTATGCTAGCATTGCTCTTTTATAACACGCTCTTAACTCTCCTCATGACCTCGAAATGAGATCATGCATGTTAAGTAAATTTTCTATATTTAGCATCACTCTGAGATGCCCATCTCCACAAACTACCATATCGTCCTGTTTCTTATTGTAAGTTTTGGCTGCTGCATGTCTTACTTAATAAATTAGTTCTTCTGCCCCAAATCTTACACCCATACAATCTAGGATATTTAGTTCAGGACTATTTCATGCCTGTTTCTTTACCAAAGTTCAGGATTTGTCTGACTATGTATGTTTATATTTGACTAATAGTTTTGTGTCCTATAATTACAATATGAAGTGCAGTACCATTTATTACATGGTTCTTAAGTAGAATACAGAACTCGCCTGGCTATGTATTCATTCCTATTTTGTATTACTCTGGTATCATCACAGGACTTCGCCTGGTCACCTAAAAGTACCAGCTAGGATTTATTTCCCTGATATAAAATTTTCCACCAAATTTTGCTAGTAAGTTTTTAACCATATTATTACCTACAAATTCTTCATGCAGCAGCTGAAACTAGCTCTGAAGGCTAGATAGGATACTTTAAGATGATATTAAAGTGTACATATTTCTTCATCTCTCCTATAGATGATGCGTAGACTAGATAAACATGAATATGAATGAGTATATATACAAGGGATACTGTAATCTGTAAGTGAAGAAGATATATGGAGTGTAACAACATTGAAAGTATTTAATTAAAAGTTTCAGTAGATAGTTGACATTTTTCTTTCTAACAACAATCATTTAATAAGGGATACAAATGTTCTTGGTCCAATTTGCAGTGATCATCGTCTTATTAACTTTTTTACATCCTATTCAGTATATAAACAAACTGTATATATATAAACCGATATATAATTACGATGGTGTTGATATTGATAGATTTAATGATAATATAGGTAATAATGATGTAAATGAGAGAGAATATCTACAGTCCGACCAAACGATAAGCCTTGGTTTACTAACACGATTAGATTAAAGTCAGACAGAAGAACCGCATCCATAACAATAAGGCTTTTACTTCAAATTCTCCGACTCACTTGATAAGGTACAAATTAGTTCGAAATGAAACTATTGACTTATTAGAGAAAACAAATCAAGAAACTTAAATCATCGTTAAATAATAAGCACTGGTCTCTAGACAAATGATGGGATATTGCTAAATCTTGTTGAAAATTGATAATAAGCAAACTTCTTTATTCTCCAACATCCTTTTGAAAAAGCGGAACAACTAAGTACATACTTCTCTGCAATCTCCACTTCTAATGACCTTGATCCTCTTCCTCCTCCCCATGGACATAAATTAAAATATTATGCTTTTAAAGGGAAATTATTAGGGTGGTTTAGATATTATCTTCCTGATAGGCCTTAGGCCCCTTTTTTATTTCTACTATATATAAATGACATAACTAATATTGTTACAAGTGATTGCAATTATGTTTGCAGATGACACTGCATTAAGTGAAGTTATTGATAATTACCAAATTTATGCCGCCAATACACTATCACAAAACCTTTCTTTAAGTACCTGGGCTCTGAAATGGGGCATAAAGTTTAACCCCACAAAAACTGAATCATTAATGTTTTCAAGAAAACTAAACGTCACTCATTCCAATATATACTTTGACAATAACACATTTAATACAGTTAGCTTACATAGACATTTAGGAGTTTTACTTTTGGACGATTGTAAATAGACTCATCATATAGATTATGTATACCAGAAAGCCTTTAAGAGGATAAATATTTTAGAAATATTAAAAAGGAGTTTCACGTAATATTTTTTAAACATTTATAAAACTTATATTTTATCTATTTTAGAATATGCAGATATTTTATGGGATAACTGTAATGAACAGTGTACACTTCTGCTAGAGTCTGTTTACGTAGAAACCGCCACCAGGATTATAACGGGATTGCGCTGAGGTACCTCTGATGATATACTTTATAAAGAATTAGCTTGGGAATATCTCTCTGATCGGTGTAAAAACACAAACTTAATACAGTATTATGTTAAAATACTCCATGGCCATGCTCCAGAGCATTTGAAAGCAAGGGTACAAACCATTTTTTAAGTCAGCCTGACAATGAGATATATCCACTAAGGATGACAAGATATTTTAATATTCCTATGTACAGAACTGCAAGTTACTATAATAGTTTTTCTAAGTACCTTTAGGGAATTTTATTCTTTCGCTCTAAATTTTTCGAATGTTAATTCTGTTGCTCAATTTTAAACACTCATTTTTTATATTAATAAAGTGGAATATGATATAACGAATATCTTTATGAACAAAGGTCCTCGAATTGTAAAAAAAAATGTATTTATGCCAGCTCAAAAATTCCTCTTACAATCTAAATTCTTACCTTTATCGCGATCATTTCAGAGATTCACCAACGTATTTTTGTGGCCTTGGTGATGAAATAGCCGAACATTATCTTTTTATTAGTCCATTATTTAATGAACCAATATTAACACTCACTACCAAAGTACGCAATCCTAATATCCCCCATTCGCATTTTAAACACAAAAACTCGATTACATGGCTGTGACCATTGTGATGAGAAATGAATACATATTTATTGCAATGTACAATGTATATTGGAACTTCATAACAGTAACCTAAAATATTTTTCAATGGTGATAGATTGGGGAGATACACTAAAAGTAATATTCATTCAAGATTGCAATATCAAATGTTAAACTATTTTGTTGATAATTGTACCATACCGGATATGTTTGGAGATGGCTAATATAGCCTTTACCTGATGCAAATTCCATTTGCATCTTATTTGCAATAAAATTGTTGTTGTGAAATTAAATATGAATGAGTAATGAATTATTTACAAAATATGAAAAAACTGGAATTTAAACAGTTGCCGAAAAGTAAAGAAAACAAAAAGAGGAATCATAGACCTATCCAAGTAATAAAACTATTTAACTGGGGATAACAAGAACGCATACGTAGATTGAAATGTAGTGGAGTGATCAAAGCAGAACCACATAGCATGTTTACATTAAAATGAATAACTAGTTTACCAATCATTGAGTATTTGATCATTAGATAAATATAGGATATTGGACAGTTAACCAATGTTTATTAGGCAAAAGTTTTTGATACCATTTTATTTTAGAAAAGGTTCATAAACTAACCATCATATATTAAATTTAAAAAAAGAAATCTTTTATTCAATTAAAATAAATTATATCTTCAGCCATTCTCTAAGGACAGTCTTCAATTCTATAATAGGTTTAATCTTTTTTTTCCTCCTATCAAATTATGTGGCATTTTAAATGAAGTATTGAAAAACTAATTGGAATGATATATGATACATCCTTTCCGTTTATACAATTTTAAAATTACTGAATAAAATAATTTTGAAATTTAAAAAAAATGGTTGTAGTGCATAAACATCTACTGAGATAAACTTGACTCAGCATTGTTTTCTGACAATAACATATGTTCTATAGTCTCGCTTTGATTGTTACAATTGTTGCATGTATCGAGTAGTATTTTGTTTATTAGTTTTATAATTTGGTTTTCCCTCCTTTTTTCTTCTTTTATTGTGAGTATCAATAAATAAAATTTAAACTTTAGATATGGGTTTGTGATGTGAATTGAAACAAAAATATTTTTTTTATAATGTAAAAGCAAAGAAAATATACATTGCTGTTTTACTTTCTCCTTTTGTAAAACTTGTAATAAGTTCCAATAATTTTCAATAAGCTTAATAAACATGTTATCGTATGTGACACCTAAATAATACTTTTTGCTATATTTCGTTGAGAAAATTTTTAATTTACAGTTTGTGGTAATTTTTAATTTTTAAATATAATTATCATTACATGTGTTATTTCTTTCTCCTTTTGTTAGTACGCGTTTTTGACTTGTTCTTTGGGTATTCAATATTGAGCTGATTTATGTGTATCGAATCAGATTTCTTTTATATTGAATCATATCTTTATTGCACATTCCTTTTTATATTTGCTTTTGATATCCTCGCAATACCAATATTGTTGGTCCTCGCTCATGAATACTACAAGAACGATAGTAATTATACAATAATTGTATAGATACATTCAATGTTCTGTGATGTTCATCTAGTGAAACAAGCTAATGTGCAGACCTCAAACAGTGATATTCCTTGTCTTTACTCTGAAGTTTAAAACAGTATAATATTTGACTTCATAAAGGGACCATTTGTCCTCAATTTTATCTGCATTGGTGTATAATTCTTATTTCGAAATGTTAATATCTTAAATCCATTATTTTTCTCTGCATATTTATCATTTTCGATGAACATGGTAATTTCTAAATAAATAGTGCATTATCATTCCATTCACTAGTATTCCTTTATCAACTTATTATTGTTTTAAATCACCCTTTGATTCTTGGTTATTTTTATTTTAGTTACCAAAATCAGATTTTTATTTCATATTAAACTATCATTTCGCTTTTCATTTATAAAATGCATTCTAATTACATTACTACATACTCTTGCATATTACGTATCTAATATATTGGTAATATAACCGAAAATGAAAGACGTTATTCCTTTGAATGCAGCTGATTGCATATGTGTAATGTTGCAGAACTTCCTTTTGGTCGAGACATGTGTAATATGTATATGGCTCACGTAATACCAATACGTTGGGTTATAGGGCTAGTCTGAAGAATTTTATCCGAGACATAAATCATGCCAAGGGGCATGTAAAAACTGAACAGGACGGAATTCGACGTCTCTCTGTCTTGACACCGGAAGTTCTGCTCTGTGTATAAAAGACACAACCTTCATTCAGTCTTCAGTATTTTGCAGTCTACAGTAAAGTAAGTACATGCTTATTTATGACATTGTAAAATTTTATCTCAGCTAAGAATTTGTGTTGTGCTTGAAATTAATAAGTGGTTTTCTTCAATGAGTTTTAGGGAAAATATTTACCTTGTATAAATCCATTCCGCTTAGGACATTCAATTATTTTATTTTTTATTTTCTCTATTTCCATCGTTTTCTTGCTTTGAATTCAGTTGTGCCATTTTGGAAATAGCAGAATCAATATGAATAATTGTGTACAACCACTTTTGAAGTAAATAGTAACTAGACTTCAGTATTAACTTTATAAATGCTAGCTAATTTAGTAAACTTTGTCAATTCAATTCTAACTATTTCACTAGGTATTCAGTCAAGATGAGAACTATCAACGTCACTCTTTTCGTCGTCGTCGTCGCTCTGGGTCTCAGCGCCTGTCTGGGACAGGATGATTTCTTTGATGACGATGATGACTACTACGGCTACCCCAGGTATGCGGTGGGTGGATACCCCGCCGCTCATGGATACCGAATGGGCCAATATGCTGCCCCCATGTACCTCCCACCCCCTGCTGCCGCTCCTATCGCCGCCGCTGGAGGTTTCGGTGATGATGATCTCTTCGGTATCGGTAACAATGGCTTCCGTAAGTACAATTATCAGCCATTTCATAGATTTTATCATGTCTGAAAAATACCTGACATTATTGCTTTATAGCGAATTAATTATCTACTAAGATCGAGTATTGAAGTGACAGAAGCCAATCGGGAATATATATGTTGTATCCAGTACGTAAAATGATACATCTGCAGTTTTAACACTGAATTACTTAATTCACTAATGCACTTTAACAATTTTGAAGTAAACGTATTTGAAATTGGCACTCTTTTGTTATATTATTCATTTTGTTTTAATCATTGATAAATAAATAAAGCCTATTTATTTTTACAGTTCTCCTTCTCCTTCTCCTGCCATTCCTCCTGAGATCTAACGGAGGTATCCTCGGATAAACCAGCTACTTCGCTGTTTCTGTGTCTTAAACTACAATATGTGTAAGTATTATGTGATATAAGAACAACAAAAGTGTTACAGTCTGGTTGTATAATAGCTATTGTAACTATACATTGATTCGATTGTCTTGATGTCATACATTACCTTGGGCATTTATTTAGATTTCCTACAAACCAATTAAGGTATTTAACAAACAAATAACTATTATCTGTTTGTATAAATCTGGGATTTTTCACACTTCATTAACGCCGCACGTCTGTGTATCTCCAAATACCTTATTTCGTAAAACAGTGGAATAGTTTATATTCTGTTAAATCATTTACTTAAGAGTATCAATCAATATACAAGGAAGCATTGGTATAATCATTGAAATGGTAATAATTTCACCATGATTGGCTCGTAATTTCTTAAGAAAAAAGAGCAAAATATATCTTGTTATCATATTTATTCGCTGTAATAATTTAGTTAATGAAAACATTAATCATTATAAATTTGTATTTTCATGCTTTACTTTTCTTTGTTTTCAGATGTCGCGCAATATTACTCTTTGTTTGGACGATCTGTGGAAATCCATCACTTCATGTTGTTCTGTTCATTTGACGCTCATTATTTATTAATAAATATGCCTATATGAATATACATGAGACTTTGTTTGCTCTCTACCCTTAATCTGTAACGGGAAGCTTGAAATGTTTGTTTGTACAGAAGTTTTTTGGTGTGTTTATGGTTGCGTTGCACTATATAACTAACTTTCTCTCGCAATTTTTAAATTTTAAAAACGAGTTCGCAAAGAATAAACATTCGCGAATTTAAAAAATTGAATAGAAATGCCTATCAATATGAATGGTGTAGATATTAACTCTCGAAGATAAACTTTCGCTAATTTTTTTGGATTGCGAATTCGTGAACGTAAATTACAGAACATTGTTCATGCGTAATGTAATGATGTGGTATATGGTATGATTTTTGTAGTACATAACCTTTTGTGGGTGCGTTTGATCTTAATGGTTGTTTTGTACTATAAATCAAACTTTCTTTCTTGGCTTTTAAATTTCGAGAGACTCCATTTCAAAACAAGTTCCCGAAGATTTACATCCGTGGATTTAAACAATGAATGGAGATTCCTATCAATGTGAATAGTGTTAATAGCACAGATTTAATAAGACTTATTTACATCATGATAAACAGAGAAAATGGTAAAACTTTAAAGGAATTTTTAGGAAGGAGTTGCGAGCTAAAATATTTGAATTTTAACAGTAAATATCATTTACTAAATGGTATAAATGTCACACTATTTATATTCTTAGTCATAACAGCTATGTTTCATGTGTCTCCTGCTATCACAATGAATCAGGAAATAACACTTATTTGAAGACGCTGATTTTCATGCTATCATTAAAATACAATTGTAGACACAGAATCTTCCAAATTCATCAGAATTACGACAAAGACTTCTTTATAAACACACAAAATAAACAGGTTTCACAATATAATAGCTAGGGTACACTATTGACACACACACTTTTCTTCATGCTTAGAGTAGTCGGTGGCGTAAACCACAACTATCAACCAGAACAAAACATCAGCAAGCCAAAACAACTGGATGGAAGGATAAAATAATCAGTTTTTGATGAAATCATTACAGAACATAAATGTGTTTATTTCTAGTAGAACCTGTGATGTTTCATTTATTTACAATTAAGATGCTCGAAAAAATAGCACTTATGCACCATCGTAGTAACAGAATACAACTAGATTACATAAATATTGAATTAAAACATCCGTTTGATAAAAGACTCCAGAAAAGTATGATAACCGCAGATATAAATGAAAGATCCGGGAGATAGTCGTTGGCAGTTTCTTTCACGACACCCGTCCAACATACCTTACGAAAGATTTAAAGTTGTATGGTCTATAACTTTCGCTCTTTTGGTCATAGTGAAAACTGTTTAGGTGTTATACATATTTTTCTCCGTCTGCTTGAGTTACAAACTTTCTAATTTTACCACTTTTATAAAGTTGCAGCACTGGAAGTATCTTTAATTATAAAAGTAAAAAATCTTTTAATCGTGTACACGTGAAAAATAGGCTCGAAAGATGCCGAATCATTTCGAACTCCTCCGAACATCGTCGCGACAATCTCGAAGTAAACGAGAGTTGTGAAACCAAGAGAAAATATCAACAATTTTTCATAAACAAAATATGTGGTCGACCTCATCAGACTCTATCTACAAAGAAAATAATGCTCGCACATTACAATATTTGATACACACAACATTTTACGGTAATGTGTAAATTGGATGTTTCAAATACTCAATTTGTGGACATATACTAGCATGATTTGCTTATATAGGCCAGAAGGAAAACGTAAAGAAAAACATGTGTGCTTACGCTAGTTACCTGGCTCACCACGTGCAGGTCGTGTCGAACGTCAGTCACGTGATACGATTAGGAATCCGACAAAACCCGAAGTCAGTGAACATGGCGGTGATTGAAGGCGCTTTATTCAAAACCAGGAATATATGATTCCTAGATTTCGGCTCTCTTATAGGCCGACGTATGCTTTTGGGGAGCTAAATCATCAAGTTACATTTCAATGTTTAAATATCAAATGTTTAAGTTACATATCGTTACAGTGAAATTAGCAGCAATACAACTTAAAAATAAATTCTAAACAGTGGAGACTGTCACGATTTATTATTTTGAAATAACAGATACATTGGCAATGAAACATTCCTATCTATATGATTATAATAAATCATAGCGTTTATCAGACGGAGTACAATTTTAACAAAATTTAATTTCAATATATAATGTAAGTGAAAAGAGATTGAACAATAATATTTATATAAGTTCTCTCCTAGGTGCACAAAATGCATATATACAAATGAAATCAATTATTGTAATAAACGGTATGATATAGTGTTTTGCAGTATACATTGTATTTACAAACATTTCTATAAAATATATTCTTAAAAGTAATGACAATGCTTTTAAAATGTTTTATAAAGAATGTTAATTTTGTTTTTCAAAGAAATACAATAATAGAGAAGTTTGGACCTAGTAGCTGTGAAGTAAATTACATTGATTTTAGACATCCTCGATATTCCATAAAGTTCCATCCTCCTCTGGACTATATTATACCAAAACTTAATGCACTTCAGGAGAAAAAACTGACCAATCAGAGACTATCTTTGAAGGTTTATAGAGAGCGACATTCAACTTTAAAGCCATACTCGATATACCCAATCGTTCTTCTCTAATTTTCCTTTCGTACCAAATAAGGTTTTACTTTTTTACACGTTTAACATGCGATTACAAAATTTATATAAATTGCCTTTGTAATAAATATAAAGCACTTTCACTATTCGCAGCATTCTAGAACAAGTATGATTATACAAATGTAAATGCCAAATGCACTGCAGTGTATAAGGGTCATAATCCATTATCATTATCACTATTAATTAATGTACATATTTATTTGTCTTTTTTATTTTGTAAAAGGTACATAATCCACTATGATTTTCATTGTTATTGTTATTTATTTTTTTATTTTATCTATCTATTTTAGAAAATTCATTGTTAACCATTTCAATTTCATTTACTGTTACGCCCCCTGATAACTGGGTAATGAATTCTATTGCAATGTAATAAGAAGCATTTCAATTTGATCTAATTTAATTTAGCAGAAAAAAGTTATGTTTTTGAAATAATGAACATCATTTCATTTACTCGAATATCTTTTATCAAAAAAGTAGCGAAATAATTTGAAAGCGTAAAACGTGTTACCATGACGGCATATGCCCCGATAACTGGGTAATGAATTCGATTGAGAATCTATAATATGTTCTTGTGACCTAATAACGACATGTGTAGGTATTCACTATTACATACGTCAGGTAATAATTACATAAACCCGGGGGCGATGATAGTCGGACTACCTGATGTTACCTGTAACATAGCGGTACTTTGATTATCCATTCCTACTATTTTATAGCACGCCTTACACACCAACACACGACTGTTGAAAGCGTACGTGTTTGTAACCAACAATCAAACCACTACACCCTTCTTTGAACAATAGTCTTTTACATAATCATTTAGAACATTTTTTTACAGCGATGGAGAGTGGTAACGACACATTGGACATATTGTTAAAATCATCAGTTATATCACATTTTCTAATTAAAACTTAAGCTTAATGTCGTCGCCAAACACTTCAACACCATCAACAATTCAAACGACCAATATTAAAGTTCAGAAATCCCACCTGATCCCCTTTGTTCTTGTCTCAACACAAATGAAACTATCAGTCATTTCTTACTACGAAGACTTTAGGGAAATATGTTTGGCAAAAAAAATGATAATACAAAACGATTGGATCAAGTTTGTTCAGTGAGAACAAACAACACATATAGTGCAGACTTTAGTGAACGATTTTCTTTTAGCTCTCAACAGAAATTTAAATCTCTGCTCTCATTAACACATTGTAATACATTCTATTGGTATCAAAAGTCTCTTGCACCAGTATGTTTAAACTGCAGTTGTAGTTTTCTTGGTTTTTTTTTAATTCGCAATGAAACTGCTTTTCATTGTTATACATTGTTAACTTTCTGTTTCAATCAATTATCACTCTGTTATCCGCTATATTTTCTGCTCAATAAACTTTCTAAAGTATAAATTGATGTTACTTCAGACAGACTATTGCTTTTGTAATGAATATAAAACATTTATTTTGGACATTCAATGTCATTAGAAGCATTTTAATTTGATTTAATTTGTTTCAGCAGAAAAAAGTTTGTTATTTTTGAAATAATGAACATCATTTCATTTACTCGAATATTTTTATTTGATTAGTAGTGAAATCATTTGAAATCGTAAAACGTGTGACGATTACTGCCTGTTACGCCCCTTGATAACTGGGTAACGAATTCCATTGAGAATCTATAATATGTTCTCGTGACCTAATAACGACATGTGTAGGTATTCACTATTACATACGTTAGGTAATAATTACATAAACCCGAGGGCGATGAAAGTCGGACTACCTGATGTTACCTGTAAAATGGTGGTACTTTAATTAGGTATTCCTACTATTTTATTGTAATTCTAGCGCGCCTACACCAGCACGAGTCTGCTGGAGGCGAACGTGTACTGCCAAAGGCGGACCACACCCGGAAGTCGCGAATATTTCTACCAGTAAGCTTGAATTTCATCATGGCGGTGATTGCATCAAAATTAAAAGGTATAAAAACAAGAGGCTTCACTGAGAAGGTATTCATTTGGAATCACTACATTGACAGTAAGTACCTATCTACGTATTCGCGTCTGGGTCCGTACATATCAAACCGGACACATGATCCTAATTTATTTGAATGTTAGACTCGACTTACTTCATAGAGGAATTTTAAAGTCTATTGCATAATGATTTGATTTTAATTAAATTCATGAAATTTCAAATTTGATTTTTGCTGTTTTATGATAAGTCTATAGAAAAGTTTTTCGTGTTCAAAAATGTGAATATTAAGTACCTCGTTGGAATTAGGGTGATATATCATTCTGTAAAACCAAATACGTTGTAATTTCTATAAGAGTGACTTTACAGTATCAGTGATGGTGGTATTCGATCATAAGAAATAGTTATAAACAATAATGAATTAGTAGTAATAAACGTTTTTTGATATCCATCTTGTGTTTTACACCGCTTGATGGATTTTCACGTAGATTATCAATATTTGACTTCTTTTATTATGTATTAGTTATACCTCATAAACATTTCTTTGCTTTTATTTTTTTAGATGCCTAGTTTTACATAAAATTTCCCAATACTTTGATATAGGATATCAACCTATAGAATTTTTTTATCAAAAAGTTATAATTTACGAGACTCGGTATCTTTATTTACTATTAAGTATTATCACTCTTCTGAGATGGGCAATAATTTTCATAAGAAATAATGTATTTATCACGACAACATAATATATAAAAACGATGCTATTGTCCCGGTATAAAATTAGATTTATTTTTAACGTTTTTACATCGTTGCTATATCGGCTAGTTATAGATAACGACTATCATCAGGTGTTTTATCAATGTTCTCATTCTAATTTCATCAAGCTACCATTTATAATAACCTTCTACAAATAATAACTATTATCAGGTGTTTTATCAATGTTCTCATAATAATTTCCCCAACCTACTATTTATAATAACCTTCTATTTTCAAACATTTGTAGGACAAGATGAAGAGCTTTTCCGCCACATTGATCGCCGCCATCTTCTGCCTCGGCCTCACCGCATGTTTGGCTGACGAATTCGATGACTTCAGTCATCAGTATCAGTCAATGCATTATCCACAATACAGTTCCGGATATGTCTCCGGTGTATCATCTGGAATTGGCATGAGCCATGGATACCATGGATACGAAAAAGGCCATGGATACGGAAACGGATACGGAAAAGGCCATGGATACGGAAACGGATACGGAAAAGGATACGTCGAGGAGACCATTGTTCGTACCCCAGTGATGCCGATGCCAATGGGACTCCCCCACCCACAGGTGTGGCACAAGCTGGAAGTGGTCTGTTTGACGGCGAAAATACACAGATTGGAATTCTCTGTAAGTAGCAAAATATTTTAATATATAATTAATAGCATACTTTCATTAGATCCAGCAGTAAAAAAAACAGTTAATGAGTGTCTGAAATATATGTAAGGCCGTGATAATACTTATTGAACATTTCAATGTAATATTTGCAAACTGTAATATTTAAGTAGTGTGTAACATCGACAAATATGGGAGAAAACATACATCTTACTTTCACAAAGTATATTGTAAGAACTGTATGATTATAGACAATTTATTTTTACATGTACATCGTATATTATATGAACTGTACGATCATAGGAAAAATATATTTTTCTTGCAAATCGTATATTTTATGAACTGTGCAATCATTGACAATGTATATGTATATGTTACTTTTACATCATACATCACTGTAACTGTAAGCTTATACAGTACATGTCCTATGGTATTATTTGATGCCCCATGTCGTTCTAACATTTATATTGTAACATTATATTTTGCAGTATTCGTTGTCTTTATCCTCCCACTCCTCTTTAACGGAAGCAATGGTCTTCTGGGATAGACAGTGACGTCAGCATCTTGTCTGTCAATGCAGCAACAGTACTAAAGTATGTTTAATCTAATTTAATATTGTCAATATAGATATTCTTACGCTGATTTACCCAGACTTTTGTGTAATGGTTTAAATCTAAATAAGGATTATCAACGTCAATGGACAATCTTGATTTAAATAAAAGGTTTTGTTATATACAGCTATGTCGTAAATATCGTAAGACGCAAATCTAACGCCACAAGTAATAATGACGTCATAGAAAACATGTTGTTATAGCAACGAAAAAGTTATTTCTATATTTCAATTTATACCGGTTATGTGATAATAGAATCTTAACTCTGTGGCTTAGTATCTAGCTCTTTAAATACTACAATATACCACTCGCCTAAAGGCTCGCTGTATATCAATCAATTGCACTTGTTCCATTTCATTTCATAGCATTTCTAACATCTCGAGTTGTTATTTAATTTTAAAAGAATAATTGTATGGAATTTCGTCTAATCATTTCTTCTTTCATCTTTCAGATATCGTGTAAAATCATCTATATGGCAGGTCGTCTGTGGAAATCCATATTTATTGTTTTTGTTAATTGTTGATAAAATATATTTATGAATTTGCTCATTACTGGTTTTCTGTTGATTGAGCCAATACGATTCGTATAAGAACATCGGAATATATGTGACGATTAACCAAAATGTAATTGAGTATTGCGAGTGTTTCCTTGTCCTAGTTATTTAAAAACGACGAAAACTTTCGATGCTTTTTAGATCTTTGCATATAAAAACGACCTACGATAGCCTAATAATTTGTCTTCAAAATGCTAATAATGATTTATGACATTAGTTCAAAAGTCCGACAATATTTCATTGAAGATTTTTTTTTAGAAACAATAACCAAATACTACAATTTTGCTTGGTATCAATGATAATAACCAAAATAGTCTTATTTGTACTTGCTTTAAAACGTATTCATAACTGGATTGATAAAGTTTCATCTTAATATCAATTTCTATAGGTAGATATAGGGAAATGACAAATGATCAATCAATCATGAAATTTTAGAGATTTTGATGAATCACGTTTGAATCGATTTCTATACTCTACAAATTAATACATGTTTTATTTTTTTTCCAATATCAAAAATAGCAATATTTTATACTCGTTAACACTTAATATTTACATTTCCGTTTTCACTTTCCTATATAACCTTACTTACCGGGCAATCGTTTACACTTGCGTAAACGCAGAAGGGCTGCTGCACAAGAACACAAACCGAAACACTGACTTGTGTGAATGCGCATCCGGTTAGGCCAAAATATATGCCATGACAAAGGTTCGATATCAACATCAGTTTGAATGCAATGGAAACCATTGAGTTAATATTAAAAAATTAAAAAATTAAAACATATGGAGTAATGGATTAAAAACGATAAAGTTATTTTGGAACTATATTTTATTTACTCCCGGAACTTGACATATTTTCCCGCCAAATTGGAGCCAGCTGTTTCGCGATTCCATCAATTACTCAGCTGTTCTATCAATTGTAGAGCGTTGAAAAAACGAAGGTTTATTTCACAGGAACACTAAATTTAAATGAAATGGTCGGTCGAAGTGTAAATATAAGGAATGTTTTTAATTTTTTTGTTGTTTACTGGTGTGTAAACTGCATTTTTTGTACAGATATTTCAACATGACGTGTCATTTAAAATATCTGTACAAAAAATGCAGTTTACACACCAGTAAACAACAACAAATAAAAAGCATTCCTTAAATAAATATCAAACATGTATTTAACTACCGAAGGTGTAAAATGCTTTAAATGGTTCAAATGAAGTAAAACGTATTTAAAAGAATATCCTGAAATAAAAAAAAATATTTTCTTCTTTTGATTGAGAATCCAAGGCTTATTTTCGAAACCGGCCTATTTTCATTTCCTCTTATTTTATTAGTATGTTCATATATAAATAAATTACAAATATGTCATGAGAGAAAACAAATTATATTCAAATGTAATGACTTCACAAAGTAACAAACAACAACAAAAAGCAATATACATATACATTGTATCACAGAAAAATGTCCCGTACATGAATTTATGTCTCTTTTATAATTATGAGAATAACTTGTTTTAAATAAATATTGACAACAGTATTTTCTTTCATCTCACACGACAGCCCTTTTTGTAGTACAAAGATATATCAAGCAACAAAATTATAATAATGCTGTTAACTATTCTTCTAATACGTTAACATAAATAATAGTATTTGTTTTGATTTGAAAAAAACTGATCAATGTCATGGATGTGGTGAAATGCACGGTTTTGAACGCCATATCGTATTTACAACATAACATCAATTTTGCAATCTGGGTCAAAATATGTTAAAATAACCTCAAATAGATGATATCGAAATAATTACCTTTGTCCGACGTTGCAGACATTAATTTGATGTGAACGATAAGAAACAAAGAGTTCACAGTAAATATAACTACTATTAGGCTTGTCTCAGAGACATAAAGAAAAAAGTGATGATTTGGAATACAGCTATTTAGTCCATGAAGAACTCGTCAGTGACCCAATATGCTTAAAATGTCATTAATGATGATCAAAAAGTGACAAAATATTTATAACAATTATTCGTCACGAATGCTAGTTACAAAAGTCTGTCAAGCTATGTCAGTATATAAATATATGCATTATCTAACCACTGATCTAGAGTGTATTTCATGCTTCTAAGTTTGTCGGTTGTCTAATCTGCTGAAATGATCCTCAAACAAATAAAATCAGAAGTTTTCGGTAGGTCCTGCTCCTTTTTTCTGTTTGTCTTGGATAATGACGTTTTTCACTCCGATAACACCCATCAACTCTTTGCTCATAAAGTAAGGTTTCTCCACAGAGCCGTCATTCATTTCAATATCCTCCACTAAAGAAAAATAAACGAAGTAGAATTATTCGCAAACAATTAATTTAGAATTCAATCTACTTATCGATTCAACACATTGAAGCTGAGAAAAAAAACATTATGTAATACTTTACTTTACTATATTCTTAGTTTCACCATGAAGCTTTGATTTATATCTTTTGAAAGGACATGTAACCATGGCAATATGTAACCATGCTATTGTTACATGTAACCAAGGTAATATGTAACTATTGTATAATCACATATAAACCGGATGATATTTATGATAATAAAAGTATAGTAATACGTACAGAAGCACATGAACAATGTTGACAAGGCCATGGAAAAGACATCAAAGAAAACCGTGGCGATAGTGTAGCCGCACACTAGGATAATCTGTAAACAATGAACAGGTAAAATTGAACAATGATGATCTGTAAACATTGAACAGGTAACATTGAACAGTGATAATCAATAAACAATGAACAGGTAACACAGAACAGTGATAATCAGTAAACAATGAACAGGTAACATTGAACAATGATAGTCTGTAAACAATGAACACGTAACATTGAAAAGTGATAATCAGTAAACAATCAACAGGTAAGATTGAACGATGATGATTTGTACACAATAAACAGGTAACATTAAACAATGATGATCTGTAAACAATGAACAGGTAACATTGAACAATGATAATCTGTAAACATTGAACAGGAAACATTGAACAGTGATAATTAGTAAACAATGAACAGGTAACACAGAACAGTGATAATCAGTAAACAATGAACAGGTAACATTGAATAGTGATAATCAGTAAACAATGAACAGGTAACGTTGAACAATAATAATCTGTAAACATTGAACAAGTAACATTGAACAGTGATGATCTCTAAATATTGAACATGTAACATTGAACAATGATGATCTGTACACAATGAACAGGTAACATTGAACAATGATGATCTGTAAACATTGAACAAGTAACACTGAACAATGATAGTCTGTAAACAATGAACAGGTAACATTGAACAGTGATAATCAGTAAACAATCAACAGGTAGCATTGAACAGTGATGATCTATAAACAATGAACAGTTAACATTGAACAGTGATAATCAGTTAACAATGAACAGGTAACATTGATCAGTGATGATCTGTAAATAATGAACAGGTAACATTGAACAGTGATTATCGGTAAATATTGAACAAGTAACATTAAACAATGATAGTCTGTAAACAATGAACAAGTAACATTGAAAAGTGATAATCAGTTAACAACAACAGGTAACATTGATCAGTGATGATGATCTGTAAACAATGGACAGTTAACATTGAACAGTGAGTATCTGTAAATATTGAACAGGTAACATTGAACAATGATTATCTGAAAACAATCAACAAGTAATTTTACCCACGTCATTTTGGGATCTCGAAACCCCCGTACTAACGCCACGTGATAACATACCAAATAGGTGGCGATGTAGGTATTACTTGTGGACACGTATCCGGATAGTAAGTCGTCAGCCAGGTAGTTATAAACGTGTAGAAGGCTAGTGCCTCTGAAACAGTCATTTCATTTCAACATATTTCATTGTCATAACAAGACAATACATTAATGAAAACAAATGATGCACATTTACAAATTGGACAATATGCTGTGTCGGTACTTTTTCAAAACTCCAGATGACTCCAGATGACTCCAGATGTATTAGTTATACAGTGCCTGCTTTCCAGTTACATCGTTTAGATTTGTAGTGATGCATAAGGTAAAAGCAAAAGTCCAAAACACAAGCAATTTGAAGACAAGAAGTTACATGCATTACAAAGGTTGATTTAATTCTATAATATCTTTGCTAATTAGACAAGAAATTAGACAAGAAATATTAAAGAGGAGGACAAGGTAAGGAAATCCATCGACTCAAAAACACATCTTTAAGTAGAATCAATGCGATGATATGGTATGCACAGCGTATTTCATGTTACTGTAGATATTTATGTATGCGCTTATTCATAAGTACATAAACATTGCCATGTAGAAAAGTAACACATGATTTTTTTTAGTTCCTTTTTATAACCTCAAAAAAGATATTGTTTGATATCAAATTTTGATCATGAAAAGAAGAAAACAAATTTCAGTTTTTCTTCCACTACATATAAGTCGTCAATTAAATTATCTATTGAGCTATTAGACAGTTTTAATTGTTAATCGAAACAGTATTTAATTATTTCATGTTAAAACACCATACAGGAAGATACCGCGTTTCATTTTCTGTGGTCTTCGCGAAAAATTATTCTGATATCACTAGACCATTAATGAATACGCGTTATAATAAAACCACAAACAGAAAATAGAGTGAGCAAAATTTTGAATGTTCTGGGGCAAAAAGCGCCAAAATAGAAATATTTCTAAATTGAGAATGTTAAAGTCTCTTCATAAGATGTAGAATTATCAATACCATCATCTTCATGACATGATAAAAAGAGAATATTATTAGGAAAGGAATAAATACCAACCCGTTGCTCCAATGATGACAAGTTTACCGACAAAGAGTACGAAATCTGCTACTTTGTCAACGACAGCAACCCTGTGAACGGCAAACAGTAAATATCATTTGACTCCTCTATATAACAAAATTATGAAAGACAGACCATGCATTAAATCATATAAAATTATCTGAGATTAATCCTATCACCAGGTAGAATTAATCGGTTATTAACGTATTTTAAAGCGTATTATCACGGAACATGGTCTGGAGAAAAGTGTTTAATTACCGTTGCACATTTTAAAACAAATGTTTGTAAGACATATACAGCCAAGCCTGCCTATAACAACCATTCAAGAGACAAAGAAAAATACAATTACGCGTACTTTATAGACAGACCAAATTGTGCTGAAATTTCTCATTTATGAGCCTATAAGAAAGTGGTCTTATTAAAAACATGACAGGACTAACATGGTTAATATCATTTAATGTTGGGAAAATGTCACAATCTTCTCCAATTGGATCCTTATTTACTCTAAACAATATTAAGATAAAGATGCGCAAATTACACAAGCTTTTGTGAAAGACTGGATGTAGGACAAACTTGGATAACGACGAAAAGAACTTGCATTCTTTTAGATGCATAAACATTAACATTTCTTACCTTAGGATATTTCGCATGATCATGAAGAATGCGTCTTTAGCAGAGAAGCAGAAATTCTTTCCATGAATAGACATCTGAAAAGAAATCACTTTAAATCAACCGCTTTTTATTTGTAAACTCTAAAAGAACTTGCCGATAAACAGTTAAGTTGTGAGTTGAATCCATAATGTACACATAACTACGACCGCAAAATTTTAAACATTAATTATTCATTTAATAAGCAGAAATGGAAGATAAAAATGAGTGTTGACGTATACAGTCGTCTTTCGACTTGAAGACAGTAACTGCTAGTGTGTTTTCACAAATACATCATAATACTTAGTATTTGTGACGATTACCTTTAATATTGGAAAACAGTTTATGCGTAACACGCCGAACAATTATGCATGTTAAAAACTTTCGCGTTAGATAAAAACATTATTATTTTTTTCAAATGGTTTGCAGATGCCCTCTTGTGGTATTTAGGAAGAAAATTTCCTTTGATACCACTGAAATGTCCCATCAACAATTCTTATAATCGAATGTTTCTTTATACATCTTCTTTAATGTTCTCAATTTCAATTACATGTTGTTTTTATTGTACTTTCAACTTACCTGTATATATGCATTCTTTGTTAAGAATTTCAAGCATTTCTCCAGACACCAGAAACAGCATTTTAGACACCTGTTGAAAAACGATGTTATCTAAAAGTTGAATGTTCTGATGTTATAAGTGTAATTCCTAAATATTGAATTTTCATTTCGGAAAATTACAGAATTAACGATAACAAACTTTCTCCTAGACGAACCTGCCGATTTTTTTCACTTACTTGACGACAAACTTGGCCACCATGTTTTCACTCTTGTTGAGTTTATGATCAAGGTATTCTAGCACGACCCGTATAATGGCTACTACGGCAAGGATGAAAGATCCAAAGGCCAGAGACCCAAGGTGGTATCTGTAATCAGGACATAGGGAAACTTCTCATGTAATAAAGTAGAAATTTTACATTGTTATTTAATGTAGATCACAACTTTAGTTGTACTAGTTTCATTAAATATGAGAAAATCCAATAGTATTAAAAATATTAAGCTTACGGACACCTTTCTAAATGTATTTGATATGATGAGCTATTTTGGAAGAACAAAATATTAAAGATCCTTTCAAATCTTTTTCAAATAGTCTACCTGATTGCTCTCCACAAGGCCCCGATCAAGGGGAATACTGGGATGTCTTTGGGTTTCTGGAACGCCCAGTAATAGGAAGCGAATGCACCAGCTAATGTCAGCTGTCCCAGCGCAATTACGAAGTTTATCAACCAGAAAAACATGAACAGAGAGTAGAAGGCCGCATACATAACGAAACTGAAAGTAGAAACGTAACAGAAAATGTATCAAATTCACTTATAAATTAATTTTGTAACAGGTAGATCGTACACAACCGGTTACAACCGTAGTTTTTGCTATATATAATATTACACACTGAAAGTAACCCCTTGAGTATCTGAGGATGGATTTTACCCGGCTGCACTAATAACATAGCTAAAGGATAGGATATAATTTGATATGATATTTTTTTGTAGGGTTAACAATATGAAACAATGACAGTACTTCTCTTCAAGGTTCTTCAGGTAACTGCATGTGTCAGATGTCGTCGTGGTATTCTGTTCAATAAGTAATAAACAAACCAATTAATTCTATCAAATTAATAATTATTTGCTAACGTTGGCATGTTGACATTTAAAAAATAGCATATATTCCCCATGAACAATTTTACCAAAATAGCTATTACATTTGTCTCGCTATTATGAAGGATTAATTAATTTTTTCTTTAAAAAAACATATTTACAGTTAAGAAGGTACAGGGGAGGAAAACAATACTTCTCTCGACTATCTCCTTCTACTTCGATCTTGGCTACTCAGTAACTGAAATATGACTTACCTCGCACGTGCTCCCAAGGAAGCCGGACACTTGTGACGTAATAGCATCCTTATCCCATTGACCGTTTGACCACGTTGAAGTTGTGTTTTCGACAGCAGTCATGACCCGTCCTGTGGAGGCCAGATATCTGAACAAGAGGTTAAGGAAATACCCTTCGCCAAGATCTTACCGTTGGATTTTCATAACAGCGTGTTTAATTTACATTACTGAAATATTTCTGTGCTTTGTGTTTGTTTCCCTTCTAATACATAAATTCAGCTTTGATATGAGCGATTCATGCATAAGTAAAAGGGTAAGACTGTCCCTAATGCACGGATCCGGAGTATTTTTACTGTTGATTGACTTACAAAACAGTTATTTTTGTACCTTATAACATATTGTTACTGGGTCTTCACCAGAACCGAAATTGGCGATCAAACATCTGATTTAGTTATCTTTCACACATGTGAAAAGGGAAAGTATATGTCTAAGTCTGGCGTAATAGCTTTAACATTCGTTGAGCACATGGTTATAAGGATACGCTCCAAATATGAGGAAGTATCCGACCACGAGTAGCTGGAGAACCATGGTCAGAATGGGGAAGGCTAGAGTTGTCTTTATCCCTCCCACGGCTCTGAAACATAATACGGTGTCATACGTGAGCAATCCATAAAAGTATCTCCGTTAGCCTTATGTGAGGTTTAAACAATTGTTCGCAGGAAAGAAATGTAAAGAATGTGATAAAGCTCATGTGTCCCGATTACATTTTTATAGCTTTACACCAATGGTGATTTTGCTATTGTTGTCGGGGTTTGAGATGGTGGTTGTATTGGTGGTGGTCGTCGTTGTGATGGTCGTGGTAGCACTGGCGGTAATGTACGTGGTAACGGTGGTGATAGCGGTGGTTGTGGTGGTGGAATTGGTGCTGTTTACCTGCTAGCTTCCTTTATCAGGCCGATAGCAATCCTGATCCTCTGACACAAGAACAGGACAATCACCAGTATGATGGTGAAGATTATGGCCGTTATAATACCTACACAAAATCAAAAATATCATGTTACAGACGATATCAGTGCATTATGTAGTTTGGTTAATGTTGAAAATGTTCATAAGATATATACATTCTACTTCTTTCAATTAATTTATTTTCAGCTTTTAGTTATGCTGGAGGCACAACATTGAACACAATGGTATACAACATAGCTGATACAGACACTTGTTGGTTAAACCTACCAAGGCCAAGGTACATCTTAGATTTAGAATAGCTGATTGTCCCGATAGAAAGGTAAATGGTCATTTCAGTCTGGTCATTGGAAGAGTCCATATAGTACATGAAGAGGTGAACGGAGGCTGAAAACAGAAAACACATTGAAATAAATCTCTCTCATAACACATTGAAATAAACTCTGTCATAACAGAAATAACAGCTTTAAAACATTTCAGGCTAGGGTAATAATGAGGTAGAAATGCATTAACCATTATCTTGTTAAATACGTCATC
>NW_027188332.1:0-26144 GCF_041381155.1 Argopecten irradians
TTTTTCTTATTTTATTTTTTTTTTCTTTTTTTTTTTTTATTTATTTTTTTTTTTTTTTCACTTTTTTTTTATTTTCTTATTTTTTTTTTTTATTTTTGTTTTTTTCAATTTATTTAGTCTTTTGTTATTTCTTTTTTTTTTCTTTTTTTATTCACTATTATAAATATTTAAATAATAAATTTATAATTTAATTTATTATTTTTTATCTGATTTCTTCTATTTATATTTTTTTTATTTTTTAAATTTTTATTTATATTTTTTTTAATTATAATATTTATTTTTGGATTAAACCACGTTTGTAAACACTACATATACTTGTGATCTATAAATTTAATAATATTTAAATATCAATAGCGTGTAGGTTATTGTAATATTGGGAAGTAATGGATCCAAAATCATCGACTAGTTCCTCCCCCCCCCCCCCTATTCTCGAACAATTTCATTTTACAAATGATGTAAGTCTACATGACAAGGCACAAACTGGGTTATAGGTCTCATTAAAATCAACCTGAGTTGTAGGACAGTTAAAATTCCAGAATCTCAGTAAAACTGAATTAGAAAAGATGTATCATCGTGTTTGAATTATACAATTGTATTAAAATAACTCTTAAATATCCCCGACCGGGTGAACGCTATTCAGGCACCTTTTGTAACACATGATGGGTTAAAAATTAAACATCACCTATTCATGTCATGTGTTCTTCATGAGTCGTTGGGTGCAACGATTGAAACTTGGACCCATCTTTCATTACTCGAAATTATATGATAACATATTGTAGCTGTGTCTTTGTCAATTTTCAGCATTATAATCAAAGGTTTATTAGAAAACCAAAAATGTGCTAAACCAAATATTGTTTACAGTTACGTGTCACCACATACCATTAGTGTATCCATGGAACACAGTGAATGTTGTATTGCCCATCTTTAGCAGATTAATACAGACATGGATATATCGCTAGAAATTTATTTTACAATTGTATGTGGCACATATAAATTTTGCAAATCCAATCATGTCAATGAGAAATAACCTGCTTACCATGTAATGTATTACATATCTTAGATAAAGTAATCTTGATACATTGATTTGACAAATTTGGAAATTCGATTATGTTTAACGTGGAAAACATGATAATCGTTTTCGAGCAATTTGTCCACCGGCAATCTACACAGCAATGTGCCATAACAATATACTCTTAGTGCGTTAGATTGTACAAGTAAACATATATTATTGCACTAGATTTGCAAAGGCATTATCTAATACCATATATGTTCTGTAACTAGAATAGATTTTTTTGTTTTCATAAAATTTTCATTGAAATTAACTTTAAAGATTGTCAAGTTGGGCAGGTTTACACCTCACTTTCTTTTAACATTCTGTAGCGTTCGGCCATGCGGATTGAAGCTTATATATACTTCAGAAGTTCTTGATTCCCTGGTTCAAGATCGGCAAACATGAATCAAAAATATTCTTTAGTAAAGTGGTACTTTCTCCTCCTTTATACCGACTTTAGTGGAATGAGTGGTCTGTTAAGGTTATTATAAAATTTTACGAAATATAGACCCTGGATCTCCTGACACTGTCCTCTTGGTGTGTAAAGGAACTAAGGTCATTGTTTACTCGTAGTTTATGTTATTGTGAAAACTATTTATGGTACAAGTTCCGCTGAACAATTTTGTCAAAGGAATGACCGTCAATACTCATTAAGAGGAATTGCACCATACAAATGGGTAATATATAATCAAATCTGATTCCCTATATATGTACACCCCATGGACTTTAGAGGTACTGGTTGGTATTGAACCAATGTAACTAATACCAAACCTTTGCCTAAAAACAGTTAAATTCACTATGGATTACAACTTATCTCGTGCATGCAGATAAATGGTATGTAATGCTGGTCATCATTCCTAGTGTTTTATAAAATGTTAGTCAATTTTCTCAAATTAGGGTCTCGATCGTGCACCGTGAACTGTCTCAATCGAAGTTGTGTACTTTTAGTTAACTTACCAGAGTCTAGTCAATAAAAATATGTTGGTGGAGACCATTAGGCAATCGGTTCGTTTATCTAGTACTGATAATGGAGTCACGAATTTAGAATGGCTACTAGCTAAGATATCAGATTGTGTTAAAATGTACCATACTCATTGATATAATTTATTAAGAGGGGCAGGATTTAAAAGTATAATATTAATTAAGTATTTTATCTAAGTTTCATAGGTTGCTGATATTTTGTAAAATTATATTACACCACTGAGCCTAACTTCAAGGGTCATTCGGAGCTACAAGTGGTTGCAATTGTCTGGAATTTGTCTCATCCTAGAATTATCTGACATAACAAAAAAAGTACATTAAATCATCACCTAGTATCAACATACGTAGCTATATTCTATAAATCCAGCTCTACACATAATCAACATGTTTTCAGAACATAACAAATTCAAGTTATAATTATTTTATTCTTGAGACTTACAGTATGTAAAATCTATTATAATCTTCATTCTCACCCTAAAAAAGGGTCTAATCAATCTTAACTCTACAGTCTGATTAAAAAAGTTGCCTGGACAATGTATTAATATGTTCTGGCAGAAATGCGGCACCACCTCAACTATAAAATCAAGCACAATAAACTTGCAAATTGTCTTTAAGGACTTTGCATCATGTCCAATATGAAATTTCCATATAACTTAAATTATAAAGCATAGAATAACCCTGACATATGAATTGCTTTCAGTTCTTGGAAGTTAATTTTTCCAATAATAGCGACTAAAAATTGCCCACGTTAATATCACACATGATTTAAAATAGGATAAAAGATGACACCCAATAGTTAGGCCTTTTTTTTTATAAAATAGCTCATTCAAATTGGATTTCACACACTAATATAAGCTTACTCATAAGGACACAATAGTTGAATGTGTTAATTGACCAATAAAACAGAAAAAAATACCTAAATCAAAACCTTACAATGGAAAATGAATGCAATAACTGTCCACTTCTTACAATTAGGTGGAATATTATTGTACAAACTAAATGAGTGTATTTTACCAATATTAATAACAAATCTTATCACCAATGTTTCTTTATTCTTGTTTTCTCTTCATGACCATGCCTATCTATCATGGGATAAATTTAAACAAACATTTGATTTAAAGATTCGATTGCACTTGTCAAACATATATCATAAAGCGTTTAACTGGTATATTAAATTAACATGACCGTATTCATAGATAACTGGTAGAAAAGTTTGATAATATGGCAATTCAATTTTTGCATTGCAATTCTTACTTCATCTGACCAAAATTGTTCATACGTTTTTTTATAATTCAATATAAAAAGGTCGCTTTTACACATGCATTTTTTTGACTTGAGAAATCTGATCTAGTATGCTGAAACATGATTAAATTGAGGCAAATGGACTGCATCACATTGCACTAAAGGAAGTCTTGGAATTCTAACTGTAATTATGGTACATATAGTAATACTGGCATATTAAGAACATGCATAGCCATCCAATGATAGTTAACCCCTTAACATTGGAAAGAAACTCAAATATTTCTGATATTGAAATTGCATGCCGCCAATCAGCCACCAAATATTGTGGGATCATGTTAAAAGAATTTGAAGCCGACTTTCTTAAAGGGTTTTATCTGGTTAAATACAAATTTCCTGAGTTGTGGAATGATGAAACATTATTTGGGGAAAGTTTTTAGTCAAATTGTACTGAAAACTCTAGCTCCCAGTGGTTATTGGATATAGTGAGCACATCAATGTCCCCTTCTCAGTTCACAAAGCCTATAAACACCCAGAGATTTAATAATCTGCTACCTTTCTTAAAATAGTTTGGTCAACTTTACAATGTGAAAACTAACATTCATTATATACTGAATATGTCTGATGTATGTCATTCAAATGCATTATGCAAGAAACAGACAAAACCCCTATGAACCCAAAAATCACGTTACTGTTTTATTAATATTTGTTGGCAATATAACTTAAGGTTAGCTCAGACTTACACACTTGTTCCATACGTCTTTCGAAATTCTAAGTCTAGATAATAAGAATTAATCATGAGGATTTAAAATCATTACATGTATCATGTATAATTAGGTAATTAAAATTGTTGTGTACCCTTGGTCACATGATTATTATTGAGTAAACGATAACATTTTAAAATTGTTAAATAATCATTTTTAAATGTTATTAATTTACATTCTTTGTATATATTTTCATTATTAAAATAGGATACTTTGAAACATTTACGTTAACTCGTGAAAAGATACGGATCCCTGAGATACGTCGGAGGGTCGACGTTATTCCAATCGAAACAATTATTTTCAGCGTTCAATCAATTGAACGGCCTGTCCATTGCCCTTTTGACCGGCATTTTATTTTACATAATAGACCAATTTTATAATGTAGCTGGTCCTAATGAATTGTGAAACTTTTGGTACTTTGATAGAAGATATAAAAATACTAAATGGCCCGGAAGTGTAGATAAATTTGAAGACAAAAGTTGAAGATCAAACTGTACACAACAAATTTTGGTAATATTCTGGTAACATCCAATTTTCGGCCAATTTTAACCAAACAGCCTACGTTACTATGATACCTCTAACGATATGCAATATAATGATTTTCTTATTAAATATTTATTTAAGTTTGCTTGTAACCAATTTATGTTAACGGAATTGTATCATAGATTAAAATGTATTCAAGATAAGGTTTTTATGTAACCAGCTTACAAATGTATTTTTTTACCCTATGTTAGTCCTTTTTAAAACAGGTCAACAGCTAATACAAAATTATTTAATTATACAAGAATTGGATTTTGCCGATTTGTTATTGGACGGGCTTTTTTTTTTTTTTTTTTGGTTATGGGGTTTAAATTTGAACATCTTTTTTGCAACTTTTTTGTTTTTATATGCTTTTCAAGTTAAAAATGGCAATCTTGAGATTAAACTAACTGTTTAATTCTATCGACCTAAACCTGTACATTAAATTTTACCTGGATAAGGAGGCTGGCTGAAGATAAGGATTTATTCATATATATAATGGGATTATACTTTTTTAGATTTCTTACTTTTGCACAATTTTTCGACTAATAATGACAGCTGACCAGCTGAAAGTAAGATTCATAATTGTTATATCATTTGACTGATTTTGGTTTATTTTTTACTGTTTGAATGTATTTCTCTCTCTACGTTTTGGATGATCACATCGGAATTGCGGTTTGATGTATAAAACTTGTGCGGTAATACGCACCATTGGATAAAATTTAGAATGGACAAAGTACGATTTCCATTATACGGACAGATTTACTTTACTAATGCGATTAAAGACACGACGGTTAGAACACACCTGAAGCCCCAAGCTTTGAACCCTGACCAAACGATGACGTCATGAGGACTCATTGATTGTGACTTAAATAGTAGCAGCTATGGAGTTCAAAATGTAATAAATTTTTTGTAGTCGATTATGACCATATATTCTTAAATAATTGGAACGTTTTTTGCAATTGTAGGCTACAAAATGATACTAATGATTTATGCATTTGATATACAACGTGTGTTTATTATTATAAATTCATACATTTAATGACTGTCGGGGTCTTTAGATCACGCGTCGAGTTTTCCCATTGATAAAGTGAAAGTTCGAGACACTATATTAGATACCTGAACTTTTAAAGTTGTCAGAATACAATGTCATCATTGCCTCAAAGTAGGAATTACTATTTAGTTACACACACGTGTATCGATTGCCACATATACAGAAATGTATACATTAAATTCAGAATGTCATAAGTGTACAATCATTAACCTTAATGGCAGATGTTAGCACTAATCACGAAGTAATCTTAAATTTGCTGAAATAAAGAATCTGAAATGCTGAACAACTTACTCGATTTTAATGGGGACATGTATCGTTGAATGTGTTCCGATCCGTGTTGTTTTAATTCTCAATCACAGATGATATAGTTCATTGAAAACAACTACAAATAGAATAATAATACATATTATGATACCTTTCGTAGATGAATTGCCATCTCAGCGATAATTTATACACTTGTACAATGTACGTAATATAGTTGCCATCAAAACAGAGTGTTATTAATATAGCATGATTTTATTATCTACGATATTGACTGTAAAATTTGACGAATCTGACAAAGTGCATCAATTACGAATTCATTGAAATTTAATTTTAAATTGTAATTTGGCGGTTCAATTTCTAACAGAATCCTAACAATTTTTCAAGAAACTATCATATCAAAACTATTTATAATTTATCAGGAGTGGAATTTTTTTAACAGAATTTTGTTTTGATGAAACTAAATTCAGCAATCATTTGTATTTAATACAGGACATCCGACGACTTCTGATGTGATATTTCGCTCAAGTTAATTCATTAATGTTTTTACTGAGAAAATGTAATACACGGGGATGCAGACATTTAAAAATGATATGAGGCTGAAAATTCAATGTCTTAAATTAATAGCAGATATCAAGTATTGAAATCAGAATACTTCCCGAATATAGTCCAATGTCGTGCTGCGTTAATCTCTATACATATACCTTGTAAACTAAAAAAATAAAGTGATGACTTTGTCAATTTGTATGGCTAAATACAGGGGGCTATTGTAGATTTCAAAGAAGGGTTAACAGTTTAGTGAATTACTGTCACGCTTTTATGATTTAGCACATAAAATTCCACTGTCAAAAATCAAATATTTTCAGGTAAATTATAGATGGACCATCAAATGTATTGCCCGTATAATGTCATATTCGTAAACAAATTAACTACATTAATGTCTATTGGTTTACAGTAAAATATCCTACTTCGTACATAACATATTAATTACTAGCTATAAATTAAAGGATGATGTTACCAATACAACCGCTGTTGCACTGGTTCAGAAAATCCGACATGTCATCATGTCACATTTTCTGGCTATTAAATTGACAAAATATATATCAATTTCTGGTTACAATGTAATGTATTCGTTTATACCTGAAAGAACTGCAAAATGCTTTTTACAAGCGGCATGTCGTTCAAATAGAACAATGCAAATGTAATTACGTTTCACAAGATCAAGATAACATTTCACTGATAGTTGCTCATATTTTTATTGGAAATCTGTTCACAACAATAAATAATTATATGGATTGAAGATATGTTTTCCATAAATGTACTGTGAGAAACTTGATATCCATAAATTACTTTTGAGATAATTGAAGTAAAAAAGAAGAGAAACATTTACTTAACAATATAAATGAATGTAAAACAATTGTGTATTATATAATTGACTCGCATCAGTTTGTTTCATTTTTTTACACGTGTCACGTCCCTGAAACTGACCAGTTTGTTTTCTTTTCGATTTCGGAGATCTGCGTGTAAGCACAGAAAACGAAATGCATTAATATACATATTTTGTTTGACTTTTCGTTATGTCATTGGTTTACCTTGAAGATACAGAAACATGTTCAATAAGGATGATTTAATATGACATTTGATGTGGATTCCGTAAGTTTTCTTTCCTTTTCAATGTTACATAGAAAATGAATATTCTCGAAATTTGAAAATAAAGTAACTTTTTATTTGAAAAGATATCACAATAATTTTCTAGTAAAAAATTACCGAGCCGTGCATGTTTAAATGTTTCCGCCTTAAGGTATAATTATAATTGTCATATGAAAATATTATGCACAAGGTAATTGCCAGCTATTACTGCTTATTACATGTGTAATTTTAAACCTACTGTATAGACCACTGAATCCGCAGGTGTCACAACACTTGACCATTAACACTTCTTAACAAATATAAATATCTATATGGTAATGAAGTCGTGGGAAACATCCTGTAGCTTTCGCTGATTAAAAGACAAATAAAACCCATCTCCATCCATATCAGGTAATGTGACAACGCGAAGTGATCCTTTCAGATTTCTGAAGGTAAATTTAAAGACAAAGTACCTGGAAAGTGTCCCCTACTCAAAGTGATACTACGACCTTAATCAAAACAATGCCTTGAAATATACATGTATCATATAACAGGTTACTTTGTTGTATAATACAATTGTTTACATTATCCAGTTTTACTATGTCAACACGAAGAAAATAAATTTTCAAGAATGAGTTCACCTTTAGTTTTATACAGTTACATAAAATAACTCGCAGTGACCACTGTTGCACACACACGGTCTACGTTTAAAAAAATGTTTTCAATCAAATTGAAGTTGGTGTGGAAACTTAATTTCATAAAATAAGCCGAGTTGCTAATTTCTTAATTAAGATTAAATGACATTTTACATTTCGGTAATATATTACACCATCGACAGACATTTTGACATAGTATATTCGGGGTTAAATCTATCTGCGAATAGGATACACATTGACTACAAGACATTACCACTGTATGCATACACAGGAGTTACTTAGTTGGATGAACGACTCCTCGGTATACACGGATATACACGATAAATTTAGACTACATAGACACGGATGCACAAGATTAGACATACTTCAGAAAAAGTATTTAAACTGGATGTACACATTTATTCACATCAAATAGTTTTAGACTACAGGTTGACACGGAGTGCAACGTGGTAATGGTGTTCCCATACAGGAGACTTTATCCAGGATATACATATTACTACAGGTAAGTATGGTTACTATTAAAAGGGATGTAAAATTGTTTTCCCATTTGAAATAATACATAATTTTAATTTTAAGAATGGTTTTTTTAATGTTATGTCCTTCTACCGATTATTGTTGTAAGGTGTCAATTTAAAATGTCATACAATATTTTAGTATACATGAATAAATCAGTTTATGGATGCAACAATTTAATAAAGATTGATTTTATTACAAACTCATTTTGTTAATTTAAATGATTACTATTTGTAAGGGTGTTTTATAATTTCTGTTATTTTGCATCTTGAATTTGTAAAAAACCACATGCCAATAGTAATGGGAAAAATTTTCCGCGATATACCTTATTCAAAAATATATATTTTTACATCAAGACATTTTCACAAGTTAAAAAAACATGGCTGAATGCAGCAATAACCATTCCTAATGTGCTTTTGAGACACTTTTTCTTTTATTTAAGCTAAGCGATAATAGCATTTTCTAATACAATGAATAAGTACATACATAACGGTTTTAATAGGGATAGCTTTTAAACAAAAAGATTTGGTGCCTATTCAATCAGTTGTCTAGCGATACCCTTGTAGATCGTCAATCATTAAAATATATACACTTTTATAATATTTTTCTTGCTATTTTTAGTTCTAAATGTATTGTACGTACCAAAATAGCTTAATATACATATTCTGTATTAAAAAAGCTGAACGTCTTTAAAAAGAATCATGCAGAATTAAATCCACTTCAAACTATTGACGTCTCCACTAATTGGTGGCTTAGTCTACCTACAAGTACCAATTCATTCGGAATTGTTTTGATTTTTTAATTACCGGTGACACAATAAGTTTATGATCCCAAACCCCGCAAATTATTTGAAGTAACCATTGCGTCAAAATCTCTACAATAATTATAACTTGTCAAACATACAGGTAAGCCACAGTTATCCAGCTATACAGGTAGCCTCAAGGTGACCATCGATAGATGGCCAGTGGGCAGAATCGTTATTTCTGTGTTTGCACGGCTTTATGATGAGAATCGGGCAGTATCTTTATATAATATGTGATTTTAAGTAAATGTTTCTATGGAAGTTTGTTTAAACAAACAAATATTACTTGAAATGGTACCGTTAAAAATCATATAGGTTCATGAGTTTGAAACACATAAGTGTACCATTTCTTATTAGACGTTACTTGTACATGCTGTGTTAGAGCGTAAAAACCATTACAATAAATCCCTTATGGGTATACCTAATATAATGTTTTGATTACGACGGTAAAACTTGTAAAAATTAGCTGGCAAAACATATAGTAATTGACTGCTGAAAACAATGAATCAATTATTGTCATGAACAGGCATTGGTAAGTGGAGCTTACGGTACATGTACAATGCGTAAATCATTCATGCTGTCACAACCTTGAATAGTTACCAATAATAAATATATATTATAATCAAAATTAATGTAGATGTAGGTACTTATTCAATTCAATTGTATATCTGTATAATTATATTACATAGTAATTCATTGATAATCAGGTTTCTGATATATGTAAAAAGCCATATACTGTAAAACAGTTAAAATTAATGCTAATTGCACCAGATATCTTTGATTTTCGAATATGATATTTGGTCCAATAATCTCTGAAATAAATGTTTTAGTTTAACTATAACACAATTTAGATTATTGTATAATTTTAATATATAAAGCTTCATTTAAAAAATAAATTAAAATGCACTACCAGTTAAAACACATATCCTATTGACTAGCATTGTTTGATAAACTGTACGTATTTGTGTGATGAGTACAATGTATCAGTATGTAGAAAATGAGGCTGCCACCTAAGTACAGCAATGCTATAAATGGACTAACTCCTGGGGCTTGATAAACGGTACACATGTATACAGGTGTGTTTGAATCAGTAGATACACTTGACTGAACATATTGAAGGGTGCCCATAAGTAAGCCCTGGGCCCCCTTGTCCGATGACCAATGTTTGGTAATTAGATTTATAACCCGTGTTTGATGGAACAGTATGAAGTCCAATGACCATGGCAACTGCAGTTTTCTAGGGGTCTTACCTTTCAGCAGGCAAAATAAAGTTTGAACAATATACTACATGTATGGATCATACATTAATATATAATGTATAGATTGCTATCATATAACTCACGCGGTTTTACAGTTAAAAGAATTCGTCAGAATGTTGATTCGTTACATCAACAATAAATTATCAAGGTTTCTAGAATGGTAAATTATTTATGACAAATTCAGAATCTAATCAATCAACTAAATGTTTCTGAATTTATTTATTTTTAAATGGGTAGAAGTTGGATTTATTTTTGATTCTGTCTGTTTGCATTTGTTATCAGACAAATGTGACCTTTAACATTTTAGCGATCGGTGCTAAATTTCCGGAATCCAATGTTGAACAATCATGAGCAGCCACATGCCCGATAATAAATTTTATGATTTCTTAATGCCAGTGCTTACAGGTTCCTGAAAATATCGGTTGAAAGTGTAATAAAGTGTAATTTAACTAATGCCGATTTTTAACGTATATGGACGTGATTTCTCATTTTTTTAACCCCCCGCCCTAATGCTTTGCAACGATCCAGGTTCCATGTAGCAAATGTATACGTATTTTATTACAACTATTTTCGCGCACCTTGCCGTTTAGAAAACTATGTTCCATACATACATAGTTAAACATTTTAAATGAATGATTAAATATGTTTATGTTTTATGTCCTTGCTTTTATTGATGCCCATCAAAATTATTCTTTTTAATCCAAAATTAATATAAAGGGTTAATCAGAAGTCGATCAAAATTATCTCTTTGTGCACAGACGATTTGATTTTACTAAAAAATACCACGCAAAGTTCATCACTTTAAGCGTACGAAGGAATTTCATGATTAATACTATCTTATCACTAACTAAGAAAAATTCACTTTTTACATGGGTGATGTAGATTTAGATGCATATACATATGTGGTTTAACGTAGTTAGACCACTACAATCCGCAGTTACAACACTTGACTGGTATAAAATCGATAATTAAAAATGTCCTTATTTATAATTAAAATTCGTTTGGGAATATAATTGGAAACTTTCGCTGACCATATGGGGTCCATTCAAAATAAACCATACAGGTAAGAGTGATGTCGCAGTAATCCTCTGGTTTTTATGGAAAACAAAGTATCTGGAAAGTTTCTGATCGCAATAAACTGATTTCTATCTGTCAAAGTCAAAACTGCCCGAATCATCAATTTTTGTCATATTTCTGAGATGACTATCATCCTGTAAAGTCTATGTAGTAACCACGATGTTTAGTTTTGTAGTAACGACAGTAAACACTGTGCACACACGGGTCCTACGTTAAAAAAAGCTATGTTTTCAATCAAATGAAGTTGGTGATGGAAACTGAATTCCATAGAAGATATAGCCGTAGTTCTGTTATTAACAAGGTTAATCACATTTTAACATTCGGTATATTACCCACGACAGAGACATACATTAGTATACCTATCTCATAATCTCTGCGAAAGGATAGGACCATTGATTATTTACCCATGAGTTACATGATAAGAACTTTGTGAACACTCGCTGTGTTATCTGCCTGGTAAGGTAAGGTCACTTATATCCGAGACATAAGAAACATTATATTATTTCTTGAGAATAAAACAATTGGATTGAGTCGATTGATTAATATCAATTCCACTGGGATACCAACCTACAGGTATACAAGGGAGTCCATACAGCGATGTCACAGGTAGGTCTGATCAACCAACCGTGAAATACACACCCGTGTCAATGGTTGTCCCATGCCTTGTCCTGGGGCGTAGTACAGGTGTGAAGGCTATGTTACATAATTACACCGGACACCTGAGAATATGATGTGAATGATGAACAATTTAAAGTGCAACATTGGAGCGGTAGGACTACCACGTGCACGCGGCCAGTTATTTGGTTATTGTACGCAAAAAGCAAAGCTAGAATAAAACTAGAATAGTAAGTTTCGTATTCAATTTCGAGACCTCACATGAACCAAGCACTTAAAATCGTATACGTACATATGTATGCAGGCTAGTGCAAGACCACATATTAATAGTTACAACATATATCTCAAGTTCCTTGTTCAACATTTATATTTGCATGTTGTTCTAAAGAGCCTGAATACATATGTAAGTTATGTTTGAATAGTTATTTATCGTTGAAAATGCCAACCAGAACACATTACATATGGTATCGAGAATCCTAAAATACTTAAAAGTGTTGCTTAAAATATGATGAAATGTAACTATCAATTGACTATTTTGCATATCATAAAGTGAATCTCAAAACATCTGACGAAAAAAATATTCAAAATACTAACTTTTTGACTCTGAAAACTGTGCGAAATTCGAGATTTAGACACTGTATAATGCATATGGCTGCCGTGCGCTTG
The DNA here is from genome assembly GCF_041381155.1 of Argopecten irradians. Lineage (NCBI taxonomy): Eukaryota > Metazoa > Mollusca > Bivalvia > Pectinida > Pectinidae > Argopecten > Argopecten irradians. The sequence goes on from NW_027188332.1 coordinate 13,087, forward strand.
GATTTTGTTTGTTTGTTTGTTTGATTTATTAACGTCCTATTAACAGCTATGGTCAATGTAAGGTCGGTACTCCTATGTATGCTGTGTGTTTGCGTGTTATGTTTGTGCGTGGTGAGTGTTACTATCTGCGGTTTGTTAGTGTTGTGTCCTCTATGTTGTATATCGGAACTGATTGCCCTTTTTATAAGAGCAAGCATGCCGCCGAAGACACCGCAACACGACCCACCCGGTCATTTATACTGACAACGGGACCAAAAAGTCGTCCCACTCCCTCGTATGCTCTAACAGGAGTTGAAACTACGCCACTTTTAAAGAGACATTTGGTGTGTTCTCGGTTAGGGGATAGAAACACCAGAGATTGGAACACTCCGCTTAGGTGCTTAGGTAAGGATTGTATTTTTTCAAAACTGCGAAATCAATAGTTGGAAACGATTTTCTACTTCGTCTAATGTTTATCCAAACTGATTCTGCTTTAATACGGATTTTTATCGCTTATTATTAAAGTAACCCGTATTCATGAATAGTCTGTTTCCTTATTATCAAAGTATCAATTTATTGCCCGCTCTGTGCATACTTTTTGCATAGTATAAATATATACTATCTGTATTAGGGCCATTATATCATTTTATTTATCTTGTACGTACAACTTAATATATATATTATACGTACAAGAAAGTACATGTATCATGAACGTACAACTCAGTATCTATGGCTTGTACATGTACGTACAAGATAACACCTTATATGTATAAGATAAATAAAATGACATAGTGGCCCTAATACGCCGCCGTGGGCTTTAGATGATACGTATATTTTAAATTTCAAAGCATGTTTTCGTGATTTACTGAAAAAGTCCTTTCCTATCATTATAATATCATCAACATATTGGTGATGACTTACCTATATCTACACCGTAGACAATTCAAACAAATTTGCCTAATAATCCATCCAATCTGGTTTGTAATAAAGCTGTAATAAAATCGTTTGAATGTTTAAATTTCATGTATGTTCAGAAACTTCTACACATGATATGTTCAAAGGCCTATTGAACTCAGTTTCTGTCAGCTGTCAAATTAATGTCAAAACTTCTATTCTTCTGACCATAAACATATATCGACATTCTCAAAATGGTTTATTTATTCTAACACTGAAACACGATCGTAAGAGGTTTGGAACAATGTGATACTTGCGTCTATAGGAGAACTGTTGGTAATTATACGACAAAAGAGGGTAAGAGCTTCTGAGAAACTTTGAAATTACATGTATATCGCTGAAAATATCATCAGTTAAAACTAATGACGCAATATCAGTTAACTATGCGATATTGTGTATACGTCATGTACATAAATGTATATCTGGATAATAATGTCGGTCACAATGTCTTCCTTTCCCAATGATTTCAATATAACTGCGTTCGAAATATATATATTTCTGGTTCAATCCTATATACCCCGTGACTTCCGGTAGAGATAGACTATCAAAAGATTTAAAATACAAATGAAACTAGAAAATTTCGTTTTATGATTTAGACCTCGTAAGCCAGACAGAAGTAACCAAATGATGTCAACGAGGTCAGTTTATTAATTCTGATCATAGAATCACTGCTTAATTCGTGTTTGTGTCATTATAAAGATATAAAAAGCAAGACCATCAGCGTGTGAATGTCATTATGACACATGTATTCATCTGCTAAATTTTGGGACAAAATTGTTAAAGGGTTAAAATCTAGATGCAGATAGTTGTGCATAGATCTATTTAGTTTTATTAGAAAATATAAAGCGTACCAAGTAGTACACATGATTATTGATCATTGAGTAATTTCACCAACGTACGTTTGGAATCCATGTCAGATTTAAGACTATTTATATATGTTTTCCGAGTATTTTGTTCTGCTATATATTTGAAAATTATAGCTTGTTTTTAAAAAATGTCATTATCAACAGGGACATGTGTAATCAAAACAACATAATCCTTGATCCCGGTATACGGTTGGCAATGCAACTATACAAAGTACATGAAAGTCTCCGCGTTAACTTCACGTTGTTAAAATTACACTTACGTAATTGAAACGTACATGGTATGGATGTAAGAGTAAAGGCTCTTTCATTCTTCCGGAATCGTTATTTTGTATAATAGATAATATGATTTCCCGATATTTCACTCTGTACTTGTATATGTCTGTTCCAAATAAATGTCACAATGACCTTATTCAACTACAAGATACTACAAAAGGAATTTGTACTTACCGTGAACATTCAGCGTAATTCTAACATCTTCCTGTAAACAATTCATTTATGTGCACATATAGTCTTGTTGTCGATTCTTTTCCATTTTGTTAAAATAGATTATGAATATGAAAAAAGAAAATGATATACATTGTATAAGACTTACCATGCCATGACTTTTCGAAACTGCTTAAATGTCGTACTAGTAACTGTTCCCGCTCCGAGACAGATATGATCGGCGGGCGAATCCGCTCTGAGGGCGAGCGGTCTCGGTCCATGAGCGGGCGAATCCGCTCTAGGAACGAGCAGCCGAACTCGCTCTACGAGCGGGCGAACCCGCTCGTAGAGCGGGGAGGACAGCGGGCGGATCCGCTCTGTGAGCGATGGATCATCCTCCCGTCCCGTCCCGCCGCGCGATCCCGCTCCAACCCTCGCCGCGATCCCGCTCAAATTCCAAGCGAAAGCTCGAGCGATTTTTCGCCCGCGGAGCTGTAGGTTTCAAACCTCCTTCGGGTACTGATGTCTAGAATATCCATATGATCTATAAAATATAACAAAGAATGTCTCAGTTCAATGTGTTTTTGAGGGGGCCCACAATGACAATATTGTACCTCAAACGCATATGATGAAGTGATGACGTGTTTTTTTTTTGTTACAAACAGCAGGACATATACTGCTTAATTAATTTAGTATATCTTTTTTCCTTAAAAACTTTGTGCCTCTAGTACTAAACAGACTGAACCATGTCTTTAAAAACAATACTGATTTTTTTATTTTTTTTTTATATTTATTTTTTTTTCAGATCTATGGTGAATATTTATCAGGGGTTTGACATTCCTGCCAGCTCTAGTTTTTTCGGGGAGTTATCTCCCTTGGACTGCTCTGGAACTGGATTTCACTATGGTGCCATTCTAACTCTTCACTATCACTCTCATTCACAGCATCCGTATCTAAATCCACCCAAGCGTCAGGTATACTCCTACCCAAATATAGCTTTAAATGGTCTATATGGACAACAATAGGTTTCGACACAGGTGTTTTCTGTATCCTATAAGTGACATCTGTCAGTCTCTCAAGGACTTTGTATGGACCTGCCAACCTTGCCCTAACTTATCACTAACAGCTGGGGGATACCATCTCCAAACATATGCTCCTTCATCAAAATCCCTTTGTTTTGAGCCATGGTCATAGTACATTTTTTGTCTACTTGCAGCAGCACCTAACTTCTGATGTACAAACTTAAATGCAGATCTGGAGGCTGACTGTACCCAGGAAACATACTCTATGGGACATCTTTGCTCAGTTTCGGGAGGCAAGCCTACCATGATATCTAACGGACAAGAAACTTCACAACCCAACATGACCAAATTAGGACTACATTCAGTACTGCTATGTCGAGTGGCCCTATACGCCATCATTACATAAGGCAAATGATCATCCCAATCATCCCTGTTTTCATTAACAAAGGCCGACAACATTTGTATGAGGGTACGATTAAGTCTCTCGACAAGTCCATCGGATTGAGGCCTATAAGGGGTTGTCCTAGTTTTATCTATCTCTAGTTTTTCACATATAGCCTTGAACAGGTCAGATTCAAACTCACGACCTTGATCCGTGTGTATACTGATAGGTGTACCAAACCTACATATAAACTCTGTGACTAGTTTATCTGCTACTGTTTGTGCTGTGTGATTTGGAACAGGATAAGCTTCCACCCACTTAGAGAAATAATCTCCTACTACTATAATGTAACTATTCCCGTTTTCAGTTGTTTGCAGACCACCTAGGATATCTATTGCTATACGTTCTAACGGAGCCCCTACTGGATTGGATGGAGTCAGGGGAGCTCGACCCCTTGATGGACCTGACTTCCTACGGGCACAGGAATCACACGTATTACACCAGTTTTTAACATCTTCAACCAAACCAGGCCAATAAAACCTTTTCTGTATCATGTCAATAGTCCTATCTCGACCAAGATGACCAGATGTTCTAGAATTGTGTAAGTAATGTAAAATCTTCTCTCTAACACATTCAGGAGCTACCACCTGCTTAGTGTCCTGCCCTGACAAGTTATCTACCCCTTTCCTACACAGAATGCCATGGTCATCTACGATAAGTAACTCCCATATGTGATATAGTTTCCTTAATTCTGCGGGAAATGTAGACACTACTGACTTTGGGGGTTTTGTGAGGTATTTGGTTTTTAAAGGTAAAAATTTCCCTAAATTTTCATCCTCCTCCTGCCAAGCTTTTATCTGTTCGGGACCCTAAGTATCTAACCAGTTTGTTAACACCCTCTCTGTTTCATCAACAGGTATATCAGGGGAGCCACCTACAGTTTGCTGTGTGACGGGGCATACTCCAACAGACTTGCTGGAGTCTTTCAGGAGACTGTCTGCTGGGGATGTAAATGTATCAAGGGAGATAACTGGCTGAGATGGAGGCCTACAACTTGGACAATTAACCCTTGTTGTCGGACATTCTGGATATCGATACAGACTATCAGCATTTCCATGCTTGTTGCCTGGTCTGTGCTGAATTTCCATGTCATACATATCTAGAACTGCTAACCATCTGGCAAGGACTCCCTCGGGATCCTTAAAGTTTTTTGAGCCAAGTCAGAGAAGCATGATCTGTTCTAAGAAGGAATGGACCTACCCCAAAGGAAGTGTTTGAAATATTTCACAAATGTGACAACTGCAAGGAGTTCCCTATGTGTTGTACAATAATTGGACTGAGCCCTATTTAGGGTTCTACTACCAAATGCAATGACTTTCTCCTCCCCATTCTGTATTTGGGAGAGAACAGCACCGACACCTGTTAGACTCGCATCTGTGTCTAAGATGAACTTGCCTGTCTCCGTAGGAAAGCTGAGTACAGGGGCACTTGTTAATAAATTTTTTAGAATTTCAAACGAGTTTTCACACCCTATATCCCACTTAAACTTCTTGTTTTTTCTGGTAAGCATAGTAAGAGGTGAAGCTATAGCCGAAAAATTTGGTATAAATCTCCGATAATAGCCAGCAAGACCCAAAAAAACTTCTAACCTCACTAACATTTGAAGGTGAAGGCCAGTCCCTAACGACCTTGACTTTGCCAGGGTCACAACTGATTCCTGCTGGTGAAACTAAATGGCCTAGATAAGAGACAGACGTTTGAAATAGGTCGCATTTTTTCGCTTTAAGCTTGAGATTAGCTTCCCTAATACACTGAAACACATCCCTAAGGTTTTTAAGGGCAACTTCAAAGGTGTGACCAAATACAATTACATCGTGTAGATAACACAGACATTTGGTCCAGTTAAGACCACCCAGTACTAATTGCATAAGCCTTGAGAAGGTAGCAGGGGCGTTACAGAGCCCGAAGGGCATCACATTAAACTCGTACAACCCCTTATGATTGCTGAAGGCTGTTTTCTCCCTGTCTGCCTTACTCATACGGCATTGCCAGTATCCACTAGCTAAATCAAGGGTACTAAACCATCTAGCCCCAGCTAAGGTGTCTAATGCATCGTCTATCCTAGGCAAAGGAAATGCATCCTTTTTGGTAACTGCATTCAACTTAGGTAATCTATGCAAAAACGTACTGATCCATCTTTCTTAGATACCAAGACTACAGGGGCTGCCCATGGGCTATTACTAGGCTGTATAATACCATCCCCCAACATTTTGTCTAACTCTTTCTCTACAACACATTTTTGAGATGGAGAAATGCGTCTAGCAGGTATTCTAATTGGAGGCTCGTCACCAGTATTTACTGTGTGTCAACTAATTTTGTCTGACCTATCTCTCCCTTTGGACTTTGGAATATGTCACTATATTCAGTTACCAAATCTGTGGCCATTTGTTTCTCTGACGGTGTCAGTTCCGGTGAGAACCGGCTTACCATTGGCTCTAAATAATCAGGTAGTGTTCTAAGGTTCCCCTCAACTTCTTCTATTTCATGAACCCCATTTACCGAGGACACGTCGCCCACAATAGTATTTTGCTGTAACCTGATAGACTTTCTACCGAGGTTCATGACAGAGAGACTAATCTCTTTACATGAGGTCTGTACCAAAACTTTTGCCATCATTAAACCTTGGTTTGCTACATATGTGTTTGGCTCTACTATCCCTTCTACGCTATCAATAGCTCCCTCTATATAGCCCTTAAAATGACACTCGGAGTTAGCTGGCAAGGAGACAGTTTCACACATCCTTATACGGGCACATCCTTTATACCCTTCTGTGACTAAATTGACACACTGACCCTCCAACCTAGGATCTTATCCCTTAAATGGATTTCACCACCATGGTGACTCAGGAAATCTACGCCTAGAATTCCTGTCAATTGGTCCAACCTAGCCACTACAGCCTCCTGTTCATATATTAATCTGCCTACTTTAAACTTAAAGTTGGCTTTACCAGCCACCGCTAACTTGTCACTGGAAGCGGAGTACAGCATAATACCACTGCTTTTCAACTCCGGCCTACTGGACTCTGGCATAGCACTATATACATCCTCAGTAACGATTGTCACCGCAGAACCTGAATCCACAAGATACCTGTGAACCTTGACCACAAACTGTAGCATCTATAAATAGACAACCTTTAATAACAGCATTTAAGCTAACCTTAGTAAGCCCTTCTGATCTTACACCAGATGGTAACTCTCCACTTAGAGCTGAGACACCGGTCAAACTTTCGGGCTCAAGCTTGACCGAAACTAGTTTTTTTGATCAACTGACTGTGGACAATCCGCTATAAAATGACCAGTCTGATCACAGCGATAACACCTTTTCTCAAATGCCTGACCTTGACCTTTGCTACTGCCCTGACCTCTACCACGCACACGCACAGCACGAGTGAGTTGCTTTCCTAGTTTCTCAAAACCTTCAGTCAAAAGAGTAACCAAATCCTGACTTTGTTTGTCACCTGTGGAACTATTGCTCTGTATAGTCTGAACTTGACCTTGTTCTATCTCATCAACAAAAGCTTTAGGTTTCCTATCAGGTGTACTTAACTCTCTATTGAAAGCCTCAAATTCGATGGCTAGTGTAATTGCAGCCTCCAAAGAAGCTGGGTGATGAAACTGGACATGGCGCTTCATATCCATACTGCTTAGCCCATGAATAAATTGATCTATAACATGCACTTCTGAGGATTCAGAGGACACACCAGGAAAAGCTAAACCAGCCAGCCGCCGTAACTCTCTACCATAGCTTACTAGGCTTTCATTATTACTCCGGGACCTATGCTTAAGTTGGCATCTATAGGCAGTCTCCCTCCCTGGGGGGTCAAATTGAGAAGCCAGAACGTCCCTTATTTTCCCAAAGTCATTTATTTGAACCAAGGTCAATGTCCCTAACACTTTTTGAGCTGGACCACGCAAGCTCATTGCTAACTGTTGAGCTTTTTCATAATTTCCCCATTGATTCCACAGGGCCACCTGTTCAAAGTGTATGATAAAATCTTTGAAATCACTTGTCCCATCATAGTTCTGGGGGTCTTTCTGTTTCCTATTTATCACCTTGCCACTGTAAGCCCTAGGGGGTTCCCCATGACTTCTATCCTGAGGAGTATTACTTTCCCAGCCTACATGAGGCTTGTTGAATGTTACGGGTGTTCTAAAGGGGGTACCCAATGATGATGGAGTAATAAGAGTTGTCTCCCCTATCTCACTGGGACCTGTATATTCATGAGAGCTGGCCCTTATGTTTGGATTTAACCATACTGTGACTGAGGGGTATCGGGTACAAACACACTATCATCACCCGACTCCAAATAGCTAACAGCCCCGTACTGATGTCCCTCCCCATAACTAGAAATGTGTTGGAGGAGGGGGACGCGGAGGAGGAGGCCTAGAGCTACCCTTTACTTTAGTATGGTCTCCATACGAGAAAGTTTTCGGTCTAGCCCCAGTGTCGTTAATAGGGCCAGATATATCTTCCCGACTGTAGAATTTACTCGGACTCCCCGACTCGAACCTACTACCCAAAGCTTGCGTAGTTGTACACACATCCCTAGAAGACCTATACACATCAGAGGCGCTTACAGAGAGTGGGGTGGTAATACTAGTTGTAATACTCATTCCTACAGGCCAAGTATATGTATACGACGACGTTCTACCCTTTGAAGTCATATCTGAACTATATCCACTCGCCATTGCTTCAGACTAAATTCACTCAACTATGATTCAGACTAAATTCACTCAACTATGATTAAAATTTACGAAAAATAAAGCCCAAAATGGGTTGCCAAGATCCTGGTCACAGCACCAATGTAAAAGGGAGCGGTTTCTGTCCTAGAAACCTAACCCAGGTTCTGAGATCTCGGGTCCATTAGGGTCTTAGATTCTGGAACCATAAACTGAAGCTTGCAATTGGCGAATGAACACAGACTCAGAAATATACGTTCAATATAATTTATTGTGGATAACAAGTGTAGAAATTAACGACGAAATAATACATACAATAGTGAAACAACTCGACTCGCGCCAACTCTCGTACACCCTGCCTACATAATATGTACACCCTGTGTTAGGATAAAACAGCTATTTATCAATGTAATTAATACTATTTATAGGTACTGAAATATACCGCCCGATACCCAAAATATACGTTAATCTAGTGGCTACATGGCTTACTCCTATGTATACGAAAGTATATAGACGACGGATGCTACATCTACATGTATACCCTACTATATGAAACTACATTATAAACTTCATAGCGTTACCTAGTACTAGTGGCTACGTATACCCTATAGCTAGGTATAGAACAAGAAAGAGTCAGGCAGTCTAACGAGGACTTGAATCTGACTAACTAAACTACTGTAAAGCACGCGACTTTATAGCTAACGTGCGGCAAACAGCACGTGCATTATTTGCGCCAAATCCACTCGGAACTCATCCGGTCCGACTACATGTTCCGAATGTAATAAACAAACAAGATGGAAGACGAAACATGGAAACGAAGCAGACGTAAAATCACACTCCAAATTTATATCGTTTTCCCTGAACTTCTACAGTCAAAAGAAGATTCGTCTGTTACTTCAACAAAAGTCGACACCGCATGGAAAGTCACATGATCATGATATGACGAAACACGAATGCCTTTTGGAATTAAGTCGGCGTCTGAGGTGTTCCAAAAGATAATGTCACAAATGATTGAAGATATCGATGGAGCTGAAGCCATCATGGATGACATTTTAGTCTGGGGTACAGACCAGAAAGAACATGACCATAGGCTGAACCTAGTCATGGAAAAGGCAAGGTCATACAATCTAAAACTTAGTCCAGGAAAGTGCGAGTTCAAAAAAGAGGAGATAACGTACATCGGACACAAATTTTGATATTAGTAAAATCATCAATGTTCATTTCATAAATGTTTTACTTACAATTATCAAATTTTGAATATTTAGTTTTATTATTCAATTAAATACCCAGAGAAAAATCCACAAACAATGGTCAGTACCTGGCAACCGCCTGGCTCCCACATGAGATACCCAGAGGTGGATGGCTTGTGGTAATTTGTTTGGGACATCTTTACAAAAAAAGGAAAAGAAAGTGAAGATCAGGTTAAGGACCAGATATTCACATGAATAGGATTTTTGAAAACTGGTTAATTTTCAAATAGAAATTCAATCCTAGTTTTCTGGGAAACCGCGAGAACCTCTTTCTCCAAAACGTCTATCGTTTTTTTGAAGAATTCTCCACACAGTATCTTTGTTAGATTTCTCTCCACACTTCTTTAGCTCTCTCAAAAAATCTTCACCTTGTCGTTCATCATGACTTGTTACTTGAAATATTAACAATGAATTGTTATAATCTTTAGCAAATTATGTCTTTCGTGTTATGTATTCTGTATCTTAATTAAAAAAAAATTCCCATAGCTTGTCATTTTTAGCCCGAATAGCTTATTTTTGGCATGGCGTCCGTCAACATGTTCTTTAAGTCGCTACTAGTTCTCCTTGGATTCTGACCAAAGTAATGAAGAACTCTATAACTAGTAGCGATTTAAAGGACTTGTTGACGGACGGATGTCATGGATTCTGACCAAATTGCCCTGCCGGTAGGGCAATCTGATTAAAATACAGATTCTTAATATCACTACGTTTGATATGAGGATCTGACAATATCCCATTAGGGGTCACGTCAGGATGACCTTTGGAAATGGCCAATCAAATTGGCACCGTCAGAATCTTACTGGGGACGAACTAGTTTGAAAAAGCTGTCTGTATTTAATCTGGAGTTACACGTGGTAAAAGGTCATCCGAACGTGCCCCCATACGGGATATTGTCAGATCCTTTATTGAACGGAGTGGTTATAAGGATCTGTATTTCAATCAGATTGCCGGTAAGGGGTTGGAACTGTACCTCAGGATCTTATCTTTTCACTTCTACCATTCACTAATATATTTCTAATTATCCCCATATTTCATGTTTGACTTTCCAACATATCAAAAACGTCTCTAATTATCCCCATACATATTTCATGTTTGACTATCCAACATATCAAAAACGTCACACAACTTTACAATCTGAAATTGACACATTAGTGATTACAATACATAATTTACATATTTGCTATAACTATTAGCATGTAGCATGTAACTACCCAATAATTAATTACATTGGGAACTATATATTGATCTATAGCACACCTCATTCATTGTTCCACACACCACAATCCTCCGTTTATTTGGGGACGCTAACGCATCCTCTACTGAAACAGTTGGTGGATTTAAAAATGCTTCTTCCACAGCTCGGTCAACACCTATGACAAATATAAAAAGTATTCTGAGTATAATGAACTGACACAAGCCAGCCATTCCTCACAAACGCTTCACTTATTTTTGGTAAAAGTTACCAAACTTTGAGGATCAATCCAAACCATTTATCAAGACTTCATGAAAGCCTTTGACACAGTCCCACACCTACGGCTCATCGGCAAATCAAAATCATACGGATTATCACCTGAAATCATCAAATGGGTAGAAAGTTTTTTTAACTAACCGGAAACAGCAAGTATCGGTAATTGGAGAAATGTCAAAATGGATGGAGGTGACAAGTGGTATCCCCCAGGGAAGTGTTTCAGGACCGATTCTGTTTGTAATCTATATTAATGACCTTCCAGAAACTATTAAATCAGCAACTTACTTGTTTGCAGATGATACTAAACTTTTTAAATATAAAGAAAACACAAATCTACAGGATGATCTTAATCAACTCCAAAAATGGTCTGATCGATGGCTTTTAAAATTTCATCCTGATAAATGTAAGGTGCTATATCTAGGGAAGAACCCAAATAAAACGGCCCTACATTTATATAAAGACACTTTGGAAGGAAGAAAGAAAAGGATCTTGGGATACCAACAGACAACAGCCTAAGCTTCAGTGAACATATTCATGATGCCGTCAATAAAGCAAACAGAATAATGGGAACTATCCGAAGAACCTATAATTATTTAGATAATCAAACATTCTGTCTATTATATAAAGCACTTGTCAGACCACATTTGGAATATGGAGCCTGCATATGGAACCCGTACTTACAAACACAAATAAACGAGATAGAAAATGTACAAAGAAGAGCAACAAAACAAATACCGGGAATGAAAGATTTAACCTATGAAATAGGCTGAGGATCCTGAAGTTACCTACACTAAAACACAGAAGGCTTAGAGGAGACATGATCCAAGTATATAAATTGATACATGGAGGATATGATCGAGTCGTCGTAGAGGGATTTTTAATTCAAAATAACAACAAAAGAACTAGGCGCCACTCTTTGACATTGTTAAAACGACGAAGTCGTCTAAATTTGAGAAAGTATTCATTCAAGGAGCGGATCATCAATCACTGGAACTCTCTTCCCGAAGCCGTGGTTACGTCGTCATCAATAAAAACATTTGAATCTCGCTTGGATAAGCATTGGGGGCAGCCCGAATGCTACTTTAATCATAAGATAGATAGTCCGGTACTATTATTATTCAAATCGCCCTGCGTCCATGGTCCGTCGTCTGTCGTCGGTCCGTAAACAATGCTTGTTATCGATATTTCTTGAGAACTACTGAAGGAATTTTGTTCAAACTTCACATGGAAGTTACCCTTGGTCCCTATTTGTGCCATACATATTTTGAGGCTGATCGGAAAAACAAGATGGCCGCCAGTCAGGCCATCTTTGATTTTGGCAGTTGAAGTTCGTTATCGATATTTCTTGAGAACTACTGAAGGGATTTTGTACAAACTTCACATGGAGGGTAACCTTGGTCCCTATTTGTGCCATACAGATTTTGAGGCTGATCGGAAAAACAAGATGGCAGCCAGGCAGCCATCTTTGATTTTGGCAGTTGAAGTTTGTTATCGATATTTCTTGAGAACTACTGAAGGAATTTTGTTCAAACTTCACATGGAAGTTACCCTTGGTCCCTATTTGTGCCATACATATTTTGAGCCTGATAGGAAAAACAAGCGGCCATCTTGGATTTTGATAGTTAAGGTTTGATATCTTTACTTCTCAAAAAGTGCTGAAAGGGTCTTTCTCAAATTTAATATGTAGGTTCCCCTAGGCCCTTGTTTTGCATATTGCATTTTTGGACCAATCAGTGAACGAGATGGCCGCCAGGCCGCCATCTTGGATTTTGATAGTTAAAGTTCGTTATGGCTATTTCTCAGATAGTACTGAAGGGATCTGTCTCAAATTTCATATGTTGGTTCCCCTAGGGACCTGGTTGTGCACATTGCATTTTGGGACCGATCAGTCAAGAAAATTGCTGCCATGCAGCCATCTTGGATTTTTATATTCAAAGTTTGTTATCGCTATTTCTCAGAAAGTATTGAATGGATC